>NC_053023.1:203997322-204132489 GCF_003073215.2 Triticum urartu
GGGGTATTTATATAGGTGAGGGGTGAGGAGACTTGGGGTAGGGGACAAGAAATAGAGAGGGAAAAGGAAAACGAAACAAAGGAAAGGGGAGGGGCTAACCCTAGCCGGACTCGGCTAGAGCAAGAGGCGGCGGTGACTGGCGCCTGCCTTGCCTGGCGCATGGCGCGCAGGGAGGCTGGGGCGGTGGCCGGCTGGCTGGGCCTTTGGCCCGGCTGGCCTGCGGGGTTTTTTTAACTGGTTCCGCGCGCAGAAAAACACAGAAAAGAAAACTAAACGAACTCCAAAATTCCTAAAGTAAATTTTCCCCGACTCCTAAAAATGAGCAGAACAAAATGAACTTTTCTCCGGGCCTAAAATGCAATTTTTGAAAACGCGCATTTTTCCCTATCCAAAGAAAACAAACAAACTCCGGCAAACAAAATTTGAGCTATTTATTAAATCTTCATTTTTTTCCTAAATTTGGGAAAGTCATATTATTCCCTCTCTCATATATTTTGACACCGGAAAAAAAATTGAAGATGAAATAAATAAATCAAATGATCCTCTTTTCAAATTCGAGAAAACTCTCAAATATGAAAATAACGAAATCTCCAACTCTCTCCGAAGGTCCTTGAGTTGCGTGAAATTTCTAGGATCAACCAAAATGCAAGAAATATGATATGTATGATGATCTAGTGTATAACATTCCAAATTAAAAATTTGGGATGTTACAAACCTACCCCCCTTAGGATGAATCTCGCCCTCGAGATTTGGGTTGGCTAGAAAATAGGTGAGGGTGGTCCTTGAGCAAATCTTCTTCTCTCTCCCAGGTGGCTTCATCCTCTGAGTGGTGGTTCCACTGAACTTTGCAAAACTTGATAACCTTGCTGCGGGTAACTCTGCTGGCATAATCAAGAATCTTGACTGGCTTCTCCTCATACGTTAAGTCGTCCTTCAACTGAATCGCTTCAAACGGTACTGTATCTCTTAGCGGTACCTCCGCCATCTCGGCGTGACATTTCTTCAGCTGAGAAACATGGAATACATCATGAACTCCTGACAGTCCCTCTGGTAATTCCAACTTATAAGCGACTTCTCCCATACGTTGCAAGATCTTGTACGGTCCAACAAAACGCGGTGCTAACTTTCCCTTAACTCCAAAGCGCTTAACTCCTCTAAGTGGGGATACTCGGAGATAAACTCTGTCTCCGGTTTCGTAAACTGTCTCCTTGCATTTAGAATCTGCATAGCTCTTCTGCCTAGACTGGGCTACCTTGAGCCTATCGCGAATCAACTTAACTTTCCGTTCAGACTCCTTAATCAAATCTGGTCCAAAGAATTGACGGTCTCCAACTTCGTCCCATGAAAACGGTGTCCTGCACCTCCTTCCGTATAAAGCTTCGAAAGGTGCCATCTTTAAACTGGTTTGGTAACTGTTGTTATAAGAAAACTCCGCATACGGCAAGTTATCGTCCCAACTAGATCCATAATCTAGTGCACAAGCTCTCAGCATATCTTCCAAAATCTGATTGACTCTCTCGGTCTGTCCATCTGTCTGCGGGTGAAAAGCTGTGCTGAACTCTAGTCTGGTTCCTAAAGTTTCATGCAACTGATTCCAAAACTTTGAGGTAAATTGGGTTCCTCTATCTGATACGATACTCCTCGGAACTCCATGCAAACAAATGATCCTAGTCATGTATATCTTCGCCAACTTAGCACTGGTGTAAGTGGTCTTAACTAGAATAAAATGTGCTACCTTTGTCAAACGATCAACTACTACCCATATCGAGTCATACCCTGCTTTCGTCCTGGGTAGTCCTGTGATAAAATCCATGCCTATCTTATCCCACTTCCATTCGGGTATCAGCAATGGTTGTAACAATCCTGCTGGCTTCTGATGCTCTGCCTTTACTCTCTGACATACGTCACAAACTGCTACATATGCTGCAATATCCTTCTTCATTCCGGTCCACCAGAATGTTTCCTTTAAGTCCAAATACATCTTGGTATTCCCTGGGTGAATCGAATACGGTGAATCATGTGCCTCTTGCAAAATCAACTTCCTGATCTCCGGGTTATTGGGTACATAAACACGGTCCTCAAACCATAAGGTATCGTGCTCATCCTCACGAAATCCCTTTGCTTTTCCTTCGCTCAATTTCTCTTTTATAGTAGCAATCTCCTTGTCAGATTTCTGAGCTTCTCTGATCTTATCCATCAATGTTGACTGAATCTCCAATGTTGCTACATAGCCTCTCGGAACTATTTCCAAACATAGCTCACGAAGGTTTTCTGCTAACTCCTTGGGTATTTTTCCTGTCATTAACGTATTGACATGGCTCTTACGGCTCAATGCGTCAGCTACTACATTAGCTTTTCCGGGATGGTAATGCAATCTCATGTCATAATCCTTGATGAGCTCCAACCATCTCCTTTGTCTGAGGTTCAACTCCTTCTGCGTGAAAATGTACTTCAAACTCTTGTGATCCGTGTACACCTCACAATGATTTCCAATGAGGAAATGTCTCCACGTCTTCAATGCATGCACTACGGCTGCTAACTCCAAATCATGCGTGGCATAATTCAACTCATGAGGCTTCGGTTGCCGTGAAGCATACGAAACAACTCTTCCTTCCTGCATAAGCACTGCTCCAAGTCCTCGACGTGAAGCGTCGCAATACACCTCATAATCCTTGGTCTGATCTGGCAAAATCAATACTGGTGAGGTAACCAAACGTTTCTTCAACTCCTGGAAACTAGCCTCACACTCCTCAGTCCATTTGAACTTAGTATCCTTCTTCAACAACTCCGTCATAGGCTTTGCAATCTTTGAAAAGTTCTCAATGAATCTCCGGTAGTATCCTGCGAGTCCAAGAAAACTCTGGATCTCTCCAACTGTTGTTGGTGATTCCCATTCGGTTATGGTCTCAACCTTAGTGGGGTCAACTGCTATACCTTCTCCGGATATAATGTGTCCGAGGAATCCAACTTCCTTCAACCAAAACTCACATTTGCTGAATTTGGCGTATAACTGATGTTCCCTTAGTTTCTCCAAATCCAAACGCAAATGTTCCTTATGCTCCTCTTCATTCTTTGAATAAACCAGGATGTCATCAATGAACACTATGACGAACTTATCCAAAAACTCCATAAACACGTTGTTCATCAGGTTCATAAAATAGGCAGGTGCGTTAGTCAATCCAAATGACATAACGGTATACTCATACAGTCCATATCTCGTGGTGAATGTTGTCTTAGGTATGTCCTGCTCTCGAATCTTCAACTGATGGTACCCTGATCGCAAATCGATCTTGGAAAACACTTTAGCTCCTTGCAACCGATCAAACAGATCATTGATCATTGGTAGTGGGTACTTGTTCTTGATGGTTACTTCATTCAATCCCCGATAATCAACAACCATCCTTAATGATCCATCCTTCTTTTCCACTAGAAGTACGGGTGATCCCCAAGGCGAAGAACTTGGGCGAATGTAACCTTTATCCAATAACTCCTTAATCTGATTCTTAATTTCCACCAATCCTTTGCTGGCATCCGGTATGGTTGCTTTGATATTGGGCCGGTACCTGGCAATAACTCAATCAAAAACTCAATGTCTCTATCCGGTGGCATGCCTGGTAATTCCTCAGGAAATACATCAGGAAAATCCTTTACCACTGGTACTTCTTCTTGCACAACTCCTGTTAAAGAATTTACTTGTGTCCTGTTTGGCACATGCCGGGATACATACTTGATCCTTCTTCCTTCTGGTGTGGTAAGCAAAATTGACTTACTAGCACAATCGATGTTTCCTCCATACATCGACCACCAATCCATGCCTAATATCACATCCAATCCTTGAGATTCCAATACTATTAGGTCTGAGGGAAACACATAGTTACCAATCCTTAATGGTAACCGATCACACCATCGTCTGGCCATAAACTCCGCTCCTGGTGAGCTTACTAACATGGGTGACCTAAGGGCTTGGGTTGGCAGGTTATATTTATCCACAAATCCCCTTGATATGTATGAATGCGATGCACCAGTATCAAAAGAACGAGTGCAGTAAATGACTTAACCAAAAACTTACCGATTACTGCATCAGGCTGATCTTCAACCTCCTCCACACTAACGTGGTTCACCTGTCCCCTATTGAAAGGGTTCGGCTTCTTCCCAGAGCTTCCATTGCCATTTCCATTCTGGCCTTCGGGACATTCATTGGCATAATGTCCGGTCTTGGAACACTTGAAACAGGTGACTTGACTCAGGTCTCTCTTGGCTGGGGTTGATGGGGTGGTCCGGTTCTGGCCTTTGCTTCCTCCATTCCCATTACCATTCTTGTGGCCATTGTGGTTGTGCGAACTACCTCCTCCATGGGTATGCTGAAACTGAAATCCCGATTTAGGGGTAAAACGGGGCTTCTGCTGGGCTCCAGAGTTATACTTCCCCTGTCCATACTTCCTCTTGCGGTTCTCAATCTGCTGTTGCTTCCCTTCAATCATGATGGCACGATCTACCAACTCTTGGTAGTTGTTGAAACTCGCCACCATCAACTTCATGCTTAGTTCATCATTCAGTCCTTCCAGAAACTTCTCCTGCTTAGCTGCATCCGTAGCAACGTCATCTGGGGCATAACGTGCTAACTTGCTGAAATCATCAACGTACTGGCCTACTGTCCTTCCTCCTTGGCGTAAGTTGCGAAACTCACGCTTCTTCAGGGCCATAGCTCCTGCTGAAACATGGGCAGTGCGGAAAGCTTGCTGAAACTGATCCCATGTGACAGTGTCAACTGGGTAAGTGGCTGTGAAATTCTACCACCATGCTGCCGCGGGTCCGTCAAGCTGGTGAGCGGCAAACTTCACTTTCTCACCATCCGTGCATCCTGCAGTGGTCAACTCCCTTCCTATCTTACGGAGCCAATCGTCTGCTACTATTGGCTCGGTGCTACTGGAAAACACCGGCGGATTTAGCCTAAGGAAACGGGCTAAGTGGTCAACAGGTGGTGGTGGTGGTGGTGGGTTGTTGTTGTTGTTCTGCTGGTTCTGGACTAACATCTGCATCAATTGATTCTGCTGCTGGATCAACTGAGTGAGCTCCGGTGGAAATCCATTGTCACGTCTCGGAGGCATCTGAGGGTTTAGAAAAGACGAGAATTAAGAATAGAGTGAGGTCTAAAGGGAAAACACTACCCCAATGCACATGAGCAAATGCACACAAAAATCACTTCAATCAATCAAACAAGGGCTTACAAACGGTCTAACTATCGCAAAAGTGCTCGAACTATAATGTTTACATGGGGGGAATACTACTACTATCTGGTGGTCATCTAGAAATTTGGACCGGTGGAAGACTCCATGATATCTGCTCCAGCTTCGTCTTCAAAGTCGGGTTCACTTGGATCCGAATCGGTGTCATCGATGATGATGTAGTTGTCCGGGCATGCGACGTACTCGTCTTCCTCCTTGGATCCTAACTTCCTCTTGAGTTCTTCAATCTCCTGCTTAAGATCGCCATTGTGTCTTGCTAGAGCTACAATCTCGTCCATGTAGTCCTTGCGTGTAGACTTCAGTTCTCCTTCTAGCTCGATGATCCTTGCCTTCGCATTCTTCAACTCTATCATGTCATTGCACATCTGGTTCTCATGGCGTCGAATGTGCTGGTTTAACTCCTGGATGAAAGATGCAATGGATCTATCCTTCTTGGTGCTGACTAACTCCCATTGTTCATCTCGGCGTCCGCAAATCTGGTAGATAGTGTCCTTAAGGTCTTCTTGATAAACTTCTCCAATGCGTCCTATGGTGATATGAGCTGCCATGCTCCTTCCCAGACTCCAGGTTGGTGCATTGAAAACACTATCTATAGGCTTCGTAATTGGCGCGAATGTCCTTCCCGAAACATGAGCTTGAATCTTCCAGCGCTCCTCTTCAGGCAGAGTGGCGTTGAAGGTTCCCATGAAGCTTGGTAATCCAATGTTCAAGTACTTGGTGACTTCCTTCAAGTGGAATCCAAATGGTGTGCCTTCATCCGGTTGGGCGTACTTAATCTTCGCGTGCGTCATCCTAAAAGAGTAGAAAAGATGAGGAGTTAGAAAATGAGAAGAGAATGGTGATCTATGGCTTTAACTTAGTGGTCGTGTCCTACAGTCAGCGTGTGCTCTGATACCATCTCTGTCGCGACCCGACCCGAATGGATCAAGCGCTCTGTGCTCAGGTGTCATCCCTGGATCAGTAATGCTGACACCACACAGTACATCGAAGGATTTATAGCAGAGTGGCAATCACACACTTATTACATCGTTGTCTCAAAGAGAACTTATTACAATAAAAATGGCTTAAGGCCATCTAGTGTCGATAACAGCGGAAGACTTGGAAGATAAATGGGTCCATCAACTCCAGTGGCATCACTGAGTATAGAACCATGACCTAAAACACCTTACTCGTCGTCTGAAAAGTCTGCAACATGAAATTTGCAGCCCGAAAACGGGTCAGCACATTGAATATGCTGGCAAAGTAACACATAGAGAGTAATGGAATGAAACAGCTATACTATATGCATATATGGCTGGTGGAAAGCTCTATGGTTACAGTTTTGCGTAAAGCCAGTTTTTCCCTACTGCAAAGGAATAAATTTATTTAACTATCATGGTGGTTGTGAAACATCGAGAATGGTTGACAGCATTCCGATCCCAATTAAGTGAACAATTAAAACCCAACAACATTAATTAGAAGTAACATGTTGAGATTCACATGATATTCAAGTACTAGATACTCAAGTTGTCCATAACCGGGGACACGGCTAATCATGATTAGTTTGTACACTCTGCAGAGGTTTGCGCACTTTTCCCCACAAGACTCGATCGCCTCCGTTTGTTTTCTCGCACTACACGGTGTTTGAGAAGACGGATGACCGAGACACAGTCTTTCAGAAGCGCTAGCACCTTACATGTGGGGTAGACCGTACCACCTACAACCCCTACATCTGCTAGTCCACCCCGTAAGAGTTCGCACAACTTAGTCAACTATGCCAGAGCCCATAATGGCATTGGCTGCACACGGAAGTTTCTAGCATGAAAGATCTTATGATCCCTTTGAGCCTGGGTGGCGGTCCGAAAAAACAGGCAAGTCCTGATAGACATCAGGTGCCTCAATCCACCCAGATGTGTGTTTAAGTTGCCACCTTAGATAAACCATTAAATTAACAACTCACATCTGTCATGGATATCACTCACCCAATCCACGTCTACTAGCATAGCATGGCATAATAAGCGTAGAAGTAACTCCCAAAGGTTTCATAATAAACAGGTAATAGGTACTACCTCATCTACTTCCCATCCCACAATTTAATTAGATCCTAATCATGCAATGTGTAGAGGATTGATCTAATGCAATAAAACATGGGTTGTAGAAAAGGTATGATCAAAGTGTTACTTGCCTTGCTGATGATCCGCGACCTAGGGTTTCGAAGTAACAGGCGGCGCAATCCGGGTAATCTATCACAGACAAACAACAAGCATACAATAAGTACTCATCTAATGCACAGGTAAAACTCGAACAAGAGATCGAACCAGGTAGTTCAACTTAAGAACTCCGGTTGCAAAGAAAGAACGAACCGAACAAAGAAACAAAACAAACGGCGGAAGAAAACAACTCGGTTCTAGCAAGTTGAAACTAGGTCAAATTTTACCGGGGCAAAAACTTGTTTAAGTTGATTAGACGGAACGGCGGTTTCGAAACGAAACTCCAGGCGCTTGAATCACCTGATTCCGATAAACGAGCGAGAAGAATAAACTAGAACGAAGATCGGATCTGAGATCGCGATCGCGGAATAAATCCGACGAGAAGAAAAAGAAGAACGGTTAAACGAACGGACGTTCGTTAACCTAGAAGAATCCGGTGATCACGTTCGTTAGGACGAACGGTCCGGCGAACGGTCCAAAGGCAACTAAATCGGAAAAGAAAACGAATCCGATCTAGGGTTTCGGAGAAGAAAACGAAAAAACGGAAAACCGATCTAGAAAACGAATCGGAAGAGAAGAAAAGAATCGGAACGATTAGAAGAAAACGATCCGAGGAAAAGAGACGCGGGGCAACCTCCGGACTCCGGCGAGGGGCTCCGGCGGCGTGGCGCTAGGGCAGGGGCGGCGGCGTGGGCAAGGTGCGGCGGCGCGGGTGTGGGGTGGCGCGGCGGCGGTGTAGGGCGCGGGGTGGGGTGCGGTGGAGGGCTTGGGGTTTGATTTGATGGGTTTAGAGGGGGGGTGTTGGGGTATTTATATTGGGGAGGGGAGGGACAAAAATAGAAGAAATAGAGTCAGAGAAAAGGAAAACGGAAACAAAGGAAAGGGGAGGGGCTACCGCCTAGAGTCCTTAGCTCGGCCTGGCGAGGCTCGGCCTGCTGGCGGGGCGCGGCCGGCTGGCCGGCTTGGGCCTTTGGCCCGGCTGGGCCTGCGAGTCCTTTTTTTTAACAGTTCGCGCGCAGAAAAACAAAAGAAAACTTAAACGAACTCCAAAATTCTAAAGTAAATTTTCCCCGACTCCTAAAAATGAGTCGAACAAAATGAACTTTACTCCGGACCTAAATGCAATTTTTGAAAACGCGCATTTTCCCTATCCAAATAAAAGCAAAAACTCCGGCAAAACCAAAATTTGATTTATTTATAATCTTCATTTTTCCTAATTTTGGGAAAGTCATATTATTCCCTCTCTCATATATTTTTTGATATCGGAAAAATATTTGAAGATGAATAATAAATCAAATGATCCTCTTTTCAAATTCGAGAAACTCTCAAATATGAAAATAACGAAATCTCCAACTCTCTCCGAGGGTCCTTGAGTTGCGTGAAATTTCTAGGATCAACCAAAAATGCAAGAAAATATATGCATGATGATCTAGTGTATAAACATTCCAAATTGAAAATTTGGGATGTTACATAACTGTGACACGAGGCAGAAGAATGATAACAGTTTTTCAGTAAGTATTCTCTGCAAGCACTGAAATTATCGGTAACAGATAGTTTTGTGATAAGGTAATTTGTAACGAGGTAACAAGTAAAAAGTAAATAAGGTGCAGAAAGGGCCCAATCCTTTTTGTAGCAAAGGACAAGCCTGGACAACTCTTATATAAAGGAAAGCGCTCCCGAGGACACATGGGAATTATCGTCAAGCTAGTTTTCATCATGCTCATATGATTCACGTTCGTTACTTTGATAATTTGATATGTGGGTGGACCGGTTTGGGTACTGCCCCTTGGACAAGCATCCCACTTATGATTAACCCCCTCACAAGCATCCGCAACTACGAAAGAAGAATTAAGGTAAACCTAACCATAGCATGAAACATATGGATCCAAATCAGCCCCTTACGAAGCAACGCATAAACTAGGGTTTAAGCTTCTGTCACTCTAGCAACCCATCATCTACTTATTACTTCCCAATGCCTTCCCCTAGGCCCAAACAATGGTGAAGTGTCATGTAGTCGACGTTCACATAACACCACTAGAGGAAAGACAACATACATCTCATCAAAATATCGAACGAATACCAAATTCACATGACTACTTATAACAAGACTTCTCCCATGTCCTCAGGAACAAACGTAACTACTCACAAATCATATTCATGTTCATAATCAGGTATTAATGTGCATAAAGGATCTGAACATATAATCTTCCACCGAAATAAACCAACTAACATCAACTACAAGGAGTAATTAACACTACTAACAACCCACAGGTACCAATCCCAGACTTAGAGGCAAGAGTTGGTACAAGATATGAACTAGGGTTTGAGAGGAGATGGTGCTGGTGAAGATGTTGATGGAGATTGACCCTCTCCCAATGAGAGGATCGTTGGTGATGACGATGGCGATGATTTCCCCCTCCCGGAGGGAAGTTTCCCTGGCAGAACAGCTCCGCCAGATCCCTAGATTGGTTCCGCCAAGCTTCCGCCTCGTGGCGGCGGAGTCTCGTCCCGAAAGCTGGCTTATGATTTTTTTCCTCATCGAAAGACTCCTTATAGTAGAAGATGGGCATCGGAGGGCCACCAGGGGCCCACGAGGCAGGGCGCACGCCCAGGGGGATAGTGCGCGCCCCCACCCTCATGGGCAGGGTGTGTCCCCCCTCCGGAACTTCTTGTGCCCAGTATTTTTTATATATTCTAAAAATGACTTTCGTGAAGTTTCAGGACTTTTGGAGCTGTGCAGAATAGGTCTCCAATATTTGCTCCTTTTCCAGCCCAGAATCCTTGTCCTCAGAATCCCAGGGGTAAACCTTGTAAAATAAGAGAGAATTGGCATAAGTATTGTGACATAATGTGTAATAATAGCCCATAATGCAATAAATATAGATATAAAAGCATGATGCAAAATGGACGTATCAACTCCCCCAAGCTTAGACCTCGCTTGTCCTGAGGCGAAAGCCGAAATCGAAAAATATGTCCACATGTTTAGAGATAGAGGTGTCGATAAAAATAAAATACGGACATGAGGGCATCATGATCATTCTTAGAACAGCAACTTATATAATTCTTGTCATATGACCTCTTATGCTAGAGTAACAATTCAATCACAATTTCAAGTATGAATCATAAACTTCATTGAAAACTAACAAACTATAATCTCAGTCATTGGAGCAATTGAAATTTATCATAACATAGGAAAGAGTCAATATAAGAGATTTTCAGCAAGTCCACATACTCAACTATCATATAGTCTTTCACAATTGCTAACACTCACGCAATACTTATGGGTATGGAGTTTTAATCGGACACATAGAAAGATAAGGGCTTATAGTTCTGCCTCCCAACGTTTTACCTCAGGGGTAATGTCATAATAATAGTTCATGAAAACTCACATCCAATTAGCCATGTATACCAGGATCTTTCCAACATGTTGTGCTTGCCAAAAGATAAAATGTAAAAAGGAAGGGTGAAGATCACCATCACTCTTATGCAAGGTAGGAGATAAAAGTAAAAGATAGGCCCTTTGCAGAGGGAAGAAGAGGTTGTCATGCGCTTTTATGGTTGGATGCACAAAATATTAATGCGAAAGAATGTCACTTTATATTGCTACTTGTGATATGGACCTTTATTATGCAGTTTGTCGCTTTTATTTCTTCCATATCACACGATCGTATAAAGCTTATTTTCTCCCACACTAATAAGTCATACATATTTAGATTTTAGAGAGCAATTTTTTATTGCTTGCATCGATGACAACTTACTTGAGGGATCTTACTCAATCCATAGGTAGGTATGGTGGACTCTCATGGCAAAACTGGTTTAAGGGTGTTTGGAAGCACAAGTAGTATCTCTACTTGGTGCAAAGAATTTTGGCTAGCATGAGGGGGAAATGTCACACCCTCGATGCGACTATATCTCCCACGTGTCGAGGCACGACTTAGAGGCATAATCGCATTGAAGGCATATGTCGCAAGTTAGGAAATCTTCACAACAACCCATGTAATATAAATCATAAAGGGGAGATAACATAGTTGGCTTACACTCGCCACGTCAATCAAGTACATAAATAACATTACATCATCCAAACACTCATGGCCCGACTACGGCGCCAAAATAAAAGAGAACCCAACATGCGACACGGTCCCAATCACCCCCAACTAGGCACCACTACTGATCATCGGGGAAGGAAACATAGTAACGCTGAGAGTCCTCGTCGAACTCCCACTTGAGCTCGAGCGCATCTCCTGGAGCGGAATCATCAGGCCCTGCATCTGGTGTAATAGTAATCTGTGAGCCACAGGGACTCAGCAATCTCACACCCTCGCGATCAAGACTATTTAAGCTTATAGGTATGGCAAGGTAAATATGAGTGGAGCTGCAGCAAGCGACTAGCAAAATATGGTGGCTAACTTATTCGCAAAAGAGAGCGAGAAGAGGAGGCAAAGCGCGAGCGAGAAACTAGAGAGCAACCTGCGCAAACATAACTCCAACACCGTTTCCACTTCCCGGACTCCGCCGAGAAGAGGCCATCACGGTAACACACACTGTTGATTCATTTTAATTAAGTTAAGGTTCAAGTTATCTACAACCAGACATTAACAAATTCCCATCTGCCCATAACCGCGGGCACGACTTTCGAAAGTTCAAATCCCTGCAGGGGAGTCCCAACTTAGCCCATGACAAGCTCTCACGGTCAACGAAGGAATAGACCTCCTCCCAAGACGTTCCGATCAGACTCGGTATCTCAGTAATTCAAGACAATTCAACAGGTTAAAACAAGACCAGCAACACCGCCCGAATGTGCCGACAAATCCCGATAGGAGCTGCACATATCTCTTTCTCAGTGCACACTCAGATGAGCCAGACGTCGGGTAGGACAGCCCAGAGTTGCCCCTGGTAGCCCCGGACATCGCTCGGTTGGACCAACACTCAGAGGAGCACTGGCCCGGGGGGGTTAAAATAAGATGACCCTTGAGTCTGCAGAACCCAAGGGAAAGAAAAGGCTAGGTGGCGAATGGTAAAACCAAGGTTGGGCATTGCTAGAAAAGCTTTAATCAAGGCAAACTATCAAGGGGTTCCCATTATAACCCAACCGCGTAAGGAACGCAAAATCTGGGAACATAACACCGATATGACGGAAACTAGGGCGGCAAGAGTGGAACAAAACACTAGGCGAGAGGCCCAGCCTTCCACCCTTTACCAAGTATATAGATGCATTAAGATAACATAGCAATATAGTGATATCCCAACAAGTAAATAAATGTTCCAACAAGGAACAGCCTCCAATCTTCACCTGCAACTAGCAACGCTATAAGAGGGGCTGAGCAAAGCGGTAACATAGCCAATCAACGGTTTGCTAGGACATGGTGGGTTAGAGGTTTGACATGGAAATTTGGGAGGTTTGAGAGCAAGTGGTAGGCATCGTAGCATTGGCATAGCAAAAGAGCGAGCAAACTAGCATAGCAAAGATAGTAGTGATTTCGAGGGTATGATCATCTTGCCTGCACAGTTGTCAGAGTTGACTGGATCCTCAAAAGCAAACTCAACGGGCTCCTCGTTAGCGAACTCGTCTCCCGGCTCTACCCAAACAAGACAAACAAGCAACAATGATACAATCAACCACGTGCAAGGATCAAGCAATATGATGCAATGATGATATGCTATGCGGGATGCGAAGCGGGTTGCAAAATGCAAGATATGACAGGAAACGCATGAACCTGGCCTCATCTTGGAATTCCAAGTGTGCCACTGGAAATATGAGATGAAATCGCTTGAAAATGATATAAAGAACGTCGGAATCGGAGTTACGGTTTGGAAATGGCAAGCGATTCAAAAATGACACCGGTCTGCGATTTACAGCAAGTAGGGATCTAAATGCAATGAGATGAACATGCTACAGCACCCAAACATGACAACCAAATACATGGCAGGGATGCATAAAAGATGCTTAACAAAAGTCTAGCACTAAGCTACGGCCAATTCATCCATTAACAGGTTCAAACAAGCATGGCAAAAGTACATTTGGTAAACAGATTTCAGACTTAGTGAAATTAACACTTGTCTGGAATTTCAGATCAGGTAGCACCCTTCGGAGCAACAAAACTACATGCTACAGGACCTGAACATGGCAAAGTAAAGCATGGCATGGAGCTACTCAAAGATCTTAACAAAAGTCCCTTAGTGACCTTGAGCCAAAAGGGATCAGAAAATACAATTGCAAGCATGTGAACATAGCAAAAACATAATCAGTTTTCAGACTTGCAAACAAAGACATGGATGGATAGAGCACTACAATATTAACAAAACATCCTTACTGATCATCCTCAAAAGAGGCACGGATCACTAGGAAACAACATGAACATATGGCATCATGAGATAAACAGCTCAAGGACTTGGTGTAATTGCTAAGTCCCTGAAAACAGAATTAGCAAGTGCACCACTTTGCAAGCTTGCACAAGTCACCACACACATCACAAAAATACATGGGTTGCACCTCTGGAAAGATGACAAAACCCTTAACAAAACACATGTAGAGCATCAGGGCATATCATGCACACAATAATCATGGCAAAAATGACAAAATCCTAAATGGAGTAGCAGATCTAACAATTATCTCAAGTAGCCCTCTTCTAACAGAAATTCGGGCATCAAGATGAACTCAAATGAAAATGATGCAATGGAATGAAATGATGTACTCTCTGAGATGAACATTTTGATATGCTATATGCATGAATCGGAGCTACGGATGCAAAGTTACGAGGCTACGAACATGAGCACTTGGATCTAGAATTCCTGGGACTTGGACGAAAAAACAACCTCCGGATCTAGGGTTTGACCCGGCGCGCGAACCGAGGCAGCCGGCCAGAGTTTCGCCGGAGGATACGAGGACGACGGCGGCCGGAGTTGGTGGAGCTTGCCGGGCGCGAGGGGAGGAGGAGGCCGGAGTCGCCGGAGTTGGAGGAGCTCGCCGGCGTCCTCCGCGGGCTCCGGAGCGGGCGGCTGCAGCGGCTGGGCGCCGGGGCGGCTCGGGCGGCGGCCACCGGAGCGGGGCGGCGCGGCAGGGCGGCGAGAGGCGGAGCGGGGCGGCGCGGGAAGGCGGCGCAAGGCAGCGCAGGAAGCGGGCCGCGGGGGCCGGTCGTGGGCTCCCGGGCCGCGCGGTGGGAGGCGGCGGCGGGTGCCACGTGGCGGGCGATGGTTGGTTGGCGGTGGCGGCGCGGACGCGTCCGGTCCGTCCGGACGTGTCCGGCGGCGGCGGAGGAGAAATTTAGGGTTTCGGGGAGGAAGGAGATCCGAAAATCGGGGGGCCTTTAAATAGGCATAGGAAGAGCTAGGAGAGTCCAAATGAGGTGCGGTTTTCGGCCACGCGATCATGATCGAATGCTCTAGATGATGGAGCAGAGTTAGGTGGGTTTTGGGCCAAATTGGAGGGGTGTTGGGCTGCAACACACACGAGGCCTTTTCGGTCCCTCGGTTAACCGTTGGAGTATCAAACGAAGTCCAAATGATACGAAACTTGACAGGCGGTCTACCGGTAGTAAACCAAGGCCGCTTGGCAAGTCTCGGTCCAATACGGAAATGTTTAATCCCCACACACGAAAGAAAGCTAGAAATGACCACCGGAGGAGAACGAAGCGCCGGAATGCAAAATGGACAACGGGGAAAATGCTCGAATGCAAGAGATGAACACGTATGCAAATGCCATGCACATGATGACATGATATGAGATGCATGACAACGATAACAACACACGGAGACAAAGACCCGAACCCGAGGAAATAAATATAACTTAACGCCGGATACCGCAAGAGTTTGAGTACAAATTGGGAAAGTTACATCCGGGGTGTTACAACACTCCACCACTACGAAAAGATCTCGTCCCGAGATCTAGGACTGAAAGAACGTCGGGTACTCAGAACGGAGGTGATCCTCGCGTTCCCAGGTAGCTTCACGGTCGGAATGGTGTGACCACTTGACTTTGAGAAATTTGATTGACTTGTTGCGAGTCTTGCGTTCAGTCTCTTCAAGAATAGCAACTGGGTGCTCACGGTAAGAGAGATCTTCTTGGAGCTCAATGTCCTCGAAGTTGACGGTGCGGTCAGGAGTCTTGAAGCACTTTCGAAGCTGAGAGACATGGAACACGTCATGAACATTTGCAAAGTTTGAAGGAAGCTCGAGTTGATAGGCGAGGTCGCCTCTCTTGCTGACAATCTTGAAAGGTCCCACGTATCTGGGGGCAAGCTTCCCTTTGATACTGAAGCGACGAGTACCTTTCATAGGAGAGACACGGAGGTAAACATGATCTGCGATCTCGAAAGCCAAATCACGGTGCTTACTATCATAGTATCTCTTCTGACAGGATTGGGCCGCTTTGAGGTTATCACGAATGACTTTGCACATTTCTTCTGCCTCTGTGATTAAGTCATTTCCCAAAAGCTGACGTTCACCGGTTTCAGACCAGTTGAGAGGGGTACAGCACTTCCTGCCATACATAATTTCAAATGGGGCCTTGCCCGAACTTGCTTGAAAACTGTTGTTGTAGGAGAATTCAGCATAAGGAAGACAATCCTCCCACTTCATGCCGAAGGAGATCACACAAGCCCTGAGCATATCTTCAAGAATCTGGTTGACACGCTCAACTTGACCGCTAGTTTGAGGATGGAAAGCTGTGCTGAAGCGGATGTTGGTGCCCATGGCCTTCTGAAAAGAATCCCAAAACTTCGAGGTAAAGATGCTGCCACAGTCTGAAGAGATAGCTTGTGGAATACCGTGCAGAGAGACAATATGAGAGGTATAGAGTTCCGCCAATTGAGCTGCAGTGATCGACTCTTTGATAGGCAGAAAGTGAGCCACTTTGGTGAGTTTGTCGATGACAACGAATATAGCATCATTGCCACGCTTGGACTTTGGAAACCCAGTCACGAAGTCCATTTCAAAGTGGTCAAACTTCCATTCTGGAATGGGAAGAGGTTGGAGGAGACCTGCTGGCCTTTGGTGTTCTGCCTTCACTCTTCTGCAGACATCACATTCATTCACGAATTGAGCAATCTCGCGCTTCATTCGAGTCCACCAATAAGCTTGATTGAGGTCCTGATACATCTTCGTGCTCCCAGGGTGGATGGAGAGGAGAGAATTGTGAGCCTCGTTCATGATCACTTTACGAAGGTCACCTTTGGGTACAACAATACGATCCTCGAAGAAGAGATTGTCCTTGTCATCAAGGCGGTAGCACTTGTACTTGGACTGACTCTTGGCAATCCCAATCTTCACCTTTTTCACCATAGCATCAAGAAGCTGGGCTTGACGAATCTGGTCTTCCAAGGTAGGAGAGACTTGAAGGTTGGCGAGGAAACCTTGAGGAACAACTTGCAGATTAAGTTTGCGGAAAGCTTCACAAAGCTCGGGTTGATAAGGCTTGAGAATCAGACTGTTGCAGTAAGCTTTCCTGCTCAAAGCGTCAGCAATCACATTGGCCTTGCCTGGAGTATACTCAATACTCGGATTATACACTTGAATCATTTCGACCCATTGAGTTTGCCTGAGGTTGAGATTAGGCTGATTGAAGATGTACTTGAGACTCTTGTGATCAGTGAAAATGTCCACTTTTCTTCCCAATAGAAGATGTCTCCAAGTCAAAAGAGCATGCACAACTGCAGCCAACTCGAGATCATGAGTGGGGTAGTTCTTCTCATTAGGCTTCAACTGGCGAGAGGTATAAGCAACAACTTTCTTCTCTTGCATCAATACTGCGCCAAGACCTTGGAGAGAGGCATCACAAAAGATCTTGTACGGCTTGGATTCATCAGGCGGAGTCAGAACTGGAGCAGTGATCAATTTCTCTTTCAAAGTGTTGAAAGCAATGTCACACTCCGGAGACCAAACGTACTTGACGTGCTTCTGGAGAAGATTAGAGAGAGGCTTCGCGATCTTAGAAAAGTTTTGAACGAATCTTCGGCAATAACTTGCGAGACCGAGGAAGCTACGGAGTTGCTTCACGTTCTGAGGAGGTTCCCAATTCACAATTGCAGACACCTTCTCAGGATTCACGGCAATACCCTTGACAGAGATGATATGACCAAGATAAAGAACCTCATCGAGCCAAAATTCACACTTGGAGAACTTGGCATAGAACTTGTGTTCCCTGAGCTTATCAAGCACCAAACGCAAGTGCTTGGCATGATCTTCCTTGTTCTTGGAGAAAACCAGAATGTCGTCGAGATAGACCAAAACGAATTCATTGGTGTAGGCGTTGAAGATGAAGTTCATCATGCGAGAGAACGTCGGAGGAGCGTTGACGAGGCCAAAAGACATGACAGTGTATTCATATGAACCAAAGCTTGTCCTGAAAGCCATCTTGGGAATATCTTGCTCACAGATTCGAATCTGATGATAACCCATACGGAGATCAAGCTTGGAGAATACTTGGGCACCTTTGAGTTGTTCGAACAGCTCATTGATGTTGGGAAGTGGGTATTTGTTCTTGATGGTCTTCTTGTTCACTGTACGGCAATCAACACAAAGTCGGTCCATTCCATCCTTCTTCTTCACAAAAAGAACACCACAACCCCACGGAGAAGAACTAGGCCGGAGTTTCGCCGGAGGAGACGAGGACGACGGCGGCAGGAGTTGGTGGAGCTTGCCGGGCGCGAGGGGAGGAGGAGGCCGGAGTCGCCGGAGTTGGAGGAGCTCGCCGGCGTCCTCCGCGGGCTCCGGAGCAAGCGGCTGCAGCGGCTGGGCGCCGGGGCGGCTCGGGCGGTGGCCACCGGAGCAGGGCGGCGTGGCAGGGCGGCAAGAGGCGGAGCGGGGCGGCGCAGGAAGGTGGCGCGAGGCGGCGCGGGAAGCGGGCCGCGGGGGCTGGCCGTGGGCTCCCGGGCCGCGCGGTGGGAGGTGGCGGTGGGTGCCACGTGCCGGGCGATGGTTGGTTGGCGGTGGCGGCGCGGACGCGTCCGGTCCGTCCGGACGTGTCCGGCGGCGGAGGAGGAGAAATTTAGGGTTTCGGGGAGGAAGGAGATCCGAAAATCGGGGGGCCTTTCAATAGGCATAGGAAGAGCTAGGAGAGTCCAAATGAGGTGCGGTTTTCGGCCACGCGATCATGATCGAACGCTCTAGATGATGGAGCAGAGTTAGGTGGGTTTTGGGCCAAATTGGAGGGGTGTTGGGCTGCAACACACACGAGGCCTTTTCGGTCCCTCGGTTAACCGTTGGAGTATCAAATGAAGTCCAAATGATACGAAACTTGACAGGCGGTCTACCGGTAGTAAACCAAGGCCGCTTGGCAAGTCTCGGTCCAATACGGAAATGTTTAATCCCCACACACGAAAGAAAGCTAGAAATGACCACCGGAGGAGAACGAAGCGCCGGAATGCAAAACGGACAGCGGGGAAAATGCTCGAATGCAAGAGATGAACACGTATGCAAATGCCATGCACATGATGACATGATATGAGATGCATGACAATGATAACAACACATGGAGACAAAGACCCGAACCCGAGGAAATAAATATAACTTAACGCCGGAAACGGCAAGAGTTTCAGTACAAATTGGGAAAGTTACATCCAGGGTGTTACAGGAAAGGTAAGCTCAATCATGTTGGATGATCCATGGCAATATAATTTATCTCAGATGTAAGAAAACATAACCCATTACGTTGTCTTCCTTGTCCAATGTCAACTCTTTAGCATGTCATATTTTAATGAGTGCTCACAATCATAAAAGATGTCCAAGATAGTATATTTATATGTGAAGACCTCTCTTTCTTTATTACTTCCTATTAATTGCAACGATGACCAAAACTATGTTTGTCAACTCTCAACAACTTTTATTCAGCATACTCTTTCCATGTGAGCTTATTACACTCCATAAGATCCATATGATCTCTTTTATTTCCTTTTTATTCTTTCTCTTTTCTTTTATTCACTCAAGATCATGGCAAAATAATCAAGCCCTTGACTCAACACTAATCTTTATTATATATAGCTCACGGACTCGATTACATAGAAGGATCATAAAGCAAAACTCACAACTAGATCATACTAAAACTTTATTCTACTAGATCAAGATATTATCAAAAGGATCGAACTAACAAAAGCGGTAAAGATAGAAGTGATGGTGACACGATACCGGGGCACTCCCCCAAGCTTGGCAGCTGCCAAGGGGAGTGCCCATACCCATGTGATTATATCTCCTTTTTCGGGGATGGTGATGTGATATTCTTGGCGATGATGCCCCTCAGGATACGATTCTCCTCCTCGAGCTTACTGACTTGCTGCTTGAGGTCCATTATTTCCTTTCGAAGTTTTCCTGTAACAGCCAAAGCTCCCTGAACCCAAGGGTGTTGCATAGCTGCGGGAGAACAAGTGACACTCTTTTTCATATTCTCATAAGAAAGAAATCTAACATTGGAAGGGATAACCGAGTTTGGGATAGCCGAGCTCTGCAGTTCCCCCATTGTGAATCCAGCTCGGAAGCGAGAAGTGACTTCTTGATCCTCCTCCATGGCATATATCCTCTTCAAATCAGCATCCATCTCTTCCTCCGTTGTTGTCCCAAAGTGGTCAACATTGTTGTTTGTCATTGATCTCGGTGCCGGATGAGACACCCGGCTCTCCCTGACTAACTCTTGCAAAGACATCTTGCTCTAATCTGCAGCAACAACAGCTCGAAACACAAACAGAGGATGTTTGCGTGATACGGGAGTTAAAACCTTTGGGAGATTATATAATGAATTTTACCGACCAAAATATGTAACGTGCAAGAAAACGGAGTCCGGAGAGCACACGAGGTAGGGCGCACCCTCCACCCTCGTGGAGCCCTCGTGTCCTTCCTGGACTGCTTCTTATTTTTCTATGTTTTCTAAATATTGCAAAACAGAAGAAAATTGCCATTAGAACTATTTTGGAGTCGGTTTACTTACCGTACCACATACCTATTCCTTTTTGGAGTCTGAAATGTTCCGGAAAGTGTCCCTTATGTATTCCTTCGGAGTTACGGTTTCAATAACATTGGTTTCAACATTTATAGGATTACCTGAGATATAATGTTTAATTCTTTAACCGTTCACCACCTTTGGATTTGTGCCTTCGAAGTTGTTGATTTTTATGGCACCGGAACAATAGACCTCCTCGATAACGTAAGGACCTTCCCATTTAGAGAGAAGTTTTCCTGCAAAAAATCTTAAACAAGAGTTGTATAGCAATACATAATCACCTACATTAAACTCACGCTTTTGTATTCTTTTGTCATGCCATCTTTTAACTTTTTCTTTAAATAATTTGGCATTCTCGTAGGCTTGGGTTCTCCATTCATCGAGTGAGCTAATGTCAAATAACCTATTCTCACGGGCAACTTTAAAATCATAGTTGAGCTCTTTAATAGCTCAATAAGCTTTATGTTCCAGTTCGAGAGGTAAGTGACATGCCTTTCCATAAACCATTTTATACGGAGACATACCCATAGGATTTTTATATGCAGATCTATAGGCCCATAATGCATCATTAAGTTTCTTGGACCAATTCTTTCTAGATCTATTAACAGTCTTTTGCAAAATTAATTTGAGCTCTCTATTGCTCAATTCTACTTGACCACTAGACTGTGGGTGATAAGGAGATGCAATTCTATGATTAACATCATATTTAGCAAGCATTTTACAGAAAGCACCATGAATAAAATGTGAACCACCATCAGTCATTAAATATCTAGGGACTCCAAACCTTGGGAAAATAACTTCTTTAAGCATCTTAATAGAGGTGTTATGATCAGCACTACTAGTTGGAATAGCTTCTACCCACTTAGTAACGTAATCAATAGCAACTAAAATATGTGTGTATCCATTGGAGGCAGGAAAAGGTCCCATATAATCAAAGCCCTAAACATCAAATGGTTCAATAACAAGTGAATAATTCATAGGCATTTCTTGACGTCTACTAATATTACCAATTCTTTGACATTCATCACAAGATACAACAAAATTACGGGCATCCTTGAAGAGAGTAGGCCAATAAAAACTAGATTGCAATACCTTATGTGCAGTTCTATCTCCAGCGTGGTGTCCTCCATAAGCTTCGGAGTGGCACTTGCGTAGGATCTGTTCTTGTTCATGCTCAGGTACACAATGTCTAATAACACCATCTACTCCTTCTTTATAAAGATGTGGATCATCGCAGAAGTAATGTCTTAAATCGTAGAAGAACTTTTTCTTTTGCTGGTATGTAAAGCTAGGTGGTATAAATTTAGCAACAATGTAATTAGCATAATCAGCATACCATGGAGCAGTGTGCGAAGCATTTATGACATTTAATTGTTCATCAGGAAAACTATCATCAATAGGTAGTGGGTCATCAAGAACATTCTCTAGCCTAGACAAGTTGTCTGCAACGGGGTTCTCAGCTCCCTTTCTATCAATAATATGCAAATCAAATTCTTGTAGCAAGAGAACCCATCTAATAAGTCTAGGTTTAGCATCTTTCTTTTCCATAAGGTATTTAATAGCAGCATGATCCGTGTGAATAGTTACTTTAGAATCAACTATATAAGGTCTGAACTTATCGCAAGCGAAAACAACTGCAAAAAATTCTTTTCTAGTAGTAGCATAATTTCTCCTAGCATTTTCTAGAGTTTTACTAGCATATTGAATAACATTTAATTTCTTATCAACTCTTTGCCCTAGAACAGCACCTACAGCATAATCACTAGCATCACACAGAATTTCAAACGGTAAATTCCAATCAGGTGGCTGAACAATAGGTGCAGAGATCAATGCTTTGTTAAGTATTTCAAATGCTTCTACGCAATCATCATCAAAAACAAATGGTATATCTTTTTATAATAAATTAGTCAGAGGCCGAGAAATTTTTGAGAAGTCCTTAATGAACCTCCTATAAAAACCGGCATGACCAAGGAAACTTATTATACCTTTGATGTCCTTGGGACATGGCATCTTTTCAATAGCATCAACCTTAGCTTTATCAACTTCAATACCTCTTTCAGAAACTTTATGCCCCAAGACAATACCTTCATTAACCATAAAGTGGCACTTCTCCCAATTCAAGACAAGGTTAGTTTCTTCACATCTCTGCAAAACTCGATCAAGGTTGCTTAAGCAATCATCAAAAGAGGATCCATAGATGGAAAATCGTCCATGAAAACCTCACAAATCTTTTTACAAAAATCAGAGAATAGAACCATCATGCATCTTTGGAAAGTAGCAGGTGCATTACATAAACCAAAAGGCATATGTCTATAAGCAAAAGTACCAAACGGGCAAGTAAAAGTGGTCTTAGATTGATCATTAGCTGACACATGTATTTGAGAGAAACCAGAATAACTATCTAAAAAGCAAAAATGTGTATGTTTGGATAATCTTTCTAGCATTTGATCAATAAAAGGTAAGGGGTAATGATCTTTTTTAGTAGCCTTATTTAATTTGCGGAAATCAATTTCCATCCTATAACCTGCAATAATTCTTTGCGGAATCAATTCATCTTATCATTAGGAACGACAGTAATACCTCCCTTTTTAGGGACACAATGGACAGGACTTACCCATTGAGTATCAGCAACGGGATAAATTATACCTGTCTCAAGGAGCTTTAGTATTTCCTTTCTTACCACTTCTTTCATCTTAGGATTCAGCCGTCGTTGGTGATCACGAACTGGTTTGGCATCTTTCTCCAAATTTATTTTGTGTTGACATAGTGTGGGACTAATGCCCTGAAGATCATCGAGAGTATATCCAATAGCAGCACGGTGCTTCTTCAGAGTTTTCAATAATCTCTCTTCTTCATGCTCTGAAAGGTTAGCACTAATGATAACAGGATATATCTTTTTCTCATCAAGATAAGCATATTTAAGAGTATCAGGTAACGGTTTGAGATCAAACATGGGATCACCCTTGGGTGGAGGGGGATCCCCTAGGATTTCGACAGGAAAATTCTGTCTCAGGATGGGTTCCTGTTTAAAGAATACTTCATCTATTTCTCTTCTTTCATTCATAAACATATCATTTTTATGGTCTAGCAAATACTGTTCTAAAGGATCACAAGGAGGCACGGCAATAGAAGCAAGACCAATAATTTCATCTTTACTAGGCAATTCCTCTTCACGGTGTTGTCTACGAAATTTAGAGAAATTAAACTCATGAGACATATCACCTAAACCAATAGTAACAACATCCTTTTCACAATCTATCTTGGCATTAACTATGTTCAAGAAGGGTCTACCAAATATAATGGGACAAAAGCTATCTTGTGGGGAACCAAGGACAAGAAAATCAGCAGGATATTTAGTTTTCCCATACAAGACTTCAACATCTCTAACAATTCCCATTGGTGAAATAGTATCTCTATTGGCAAGTTTAATTGAGACATCAATATCTTCTAACTCAGCAGGTGCAATATCATGCATAATTTCTTTGTATAAGTCAATAGGTATTGCACTAGCACTAGCACCCATATCACATAAGCCATGATAACAGTGATCTCCTATTTTAACAGAAATAACATGCATGCCTACCACAGGTCTATGTTTATCTTTAACACAAGGTTTAGCAATTCTACCAGTTTCATCACAGAAATAAATAACATGCCCATCAATATTATCAGCCAAGAGATCCTTAACAATAGCAATATTAGGTTCAACTTTAACTTGTTTAGGAGGTGTATAGGTTCTAATATTGCTTTTACGAACCATAGTTGAAGCTTTAGCATGATCTTTTATCCTAACAGGAAAAGGTGGTTTCTCAATGTAAGCAGTAGGAACAATAGGATCATTATAAGTGACAGTATTTTCATCGACTTTAATAGGTGCGGCTGCTTTTACTTCGATGGGAGGATGATATTTAAACCACTTCTCTTTAGGGAGATCAATATGAGTAGCAAAAGATTCACAGAAAGAAGCTACTATCTCAGAGTCAAGTCCATATTTAGTGCTAAATTTACGGATAACATCGGTATCCATAAAAGATTTAACACAATCAAACTTAGGTGTCATACCTGACTCCTTACCTTCATCGAGGTCCCAATCTTCAGAGTTGCGTTTAATTCATTCCAATAAATCCCATTTGAATTCAATAGTCTTCATCATAAAAGAGCCAGCACAAGAAGTATCGAGCATGGTGCGATTATTATCAGAAAGTCGAGCATAAAAATTTTGAATAATTATTTCTCTTGGAAGCTCATGATTGGGGCATGAATATAACATTGATTTAAGCCTCCCCCAAGCTTGAGCGATGCTTTATCCTTCGCGAGGCCAAAAATTATATATATAATTGTGATCACGATGAACAAGATGCATAGGATAAAACTTCTGATGAAATTCCAATTTCAATCGTTTGTAGTTCCATGATCCCATATCATCACATAGCCTATACCATGTCAATGCATCTCCCTTCAAAGATAAAGGGAAGACCTTCTTCTTAATAACATCATCGGGCACACCTGCAAGCTTAAATAATCCACAAACTTCATCCACATATATTAGGTGCTCATCAGGATGCATTGTTCCGTCTCCTGCAAAAGGGTTAACTAGCAGCTTTTCTATCATACCCGAAGGAATCTCAAAGTAGACATTTTCATTTTAAGTAGGTTCAATAGGTTGAGGAGAAACTCTTTGGTATACTGGTCGGGGTGAAGATACCCTGAACATGCCCCTCAGAGGATTACTTTCCATAGTAACAAGTGACAGTAAATTTCAGCACACTATATAAATTTTTCCTTACCAAATTCCACCTACCAAAGGTGCTTCACTCCCCATAAACGGCGCCAGAAAAGAGTCTTGATGACCCACAAGTATAGGGGGTCTATCGTAGTCCTTTCGATAAGTAAGAGTGTCGAACCCAACAAGGAGCAGAAGGAAATGATAAGCGGTTTTCAGCAAGGTATTCTCTACAAGCACTGAAATTATAGGTAACAGATAGTTGTGTGATAGGATAATTGGTAATGAGCAACAAGTAATAAAAGTAAATGAAGTGCAGCAAGGTGGCCCAATCCTTTTTGTAGCAAAGTACAAGACTGGACAAATTCTTATATAGAGAAAAGCGCTCCCGAGGACACATGGGAATTATCGTCAAGCTAGGTTTCATCACGATCATATGATTCGCTTTCGGTACTTTGATAATTTGATATGTGGGTGGACTGGTGCTTGGGTGCTGTCCTTACTTGGACAAGCATACCACTTATGATTAACCTCTATTGCAAGCATCGGCCACTACAACAAAAGTATTAAGGTAAACCTAACCATAGCATGAAACATATGGATCCAAATCAGCCCCTTACAAAGCAACGCATAAACTAGGGTTTAAGCTTCTGTCACTCTAGTAACCCATCGTCTACTTATTACTTCCCAATAACTTCCTCTAGGCCCAAATAATGGTGAAGTGTCATGTAGTTGACGTTCACATAACACCACTAGAGGAGAGACAGCATACATCTCATCAAAATATCGAACGAATACCAAATTCACATGACTACTAATAGCAAGACTTCTCCCATGTCCTCAGGAACAAACGTAACTACTCACAAAGCATATTCATGTTCATAATCAGAGGGGTATTAATATGCATATAGGATCTGAACATATGATCTTCCACCAAATAAACCAACTAGCATCAACTACAAGGAGTAATTAACACTACTAGCAACCCACAGGTACCAATCCCAGACTTAGAGGCAAGAATTGGATACAAGAGATGAACTAGGGTTTGAGAGGAGATGGTGCTGGTGAAGATGTTGATGGAGATTGACCCCCTCCCAATGAGAGGATCGTTGGTGATGACGATGGCGATGATTTCCCCCTCCCGGAGGGAAGTTTCCCCGGCAGAACAGCTCCGCCAGAGCCCTATATTGGTTCCGCCAAGGTTCCACCTCGTGGCGGCGGAGTCTCATCCCGAAAGCTGGCTTATGATTTTTTTTCCTCATCGAAAGACTCCATATAGCAGAAGATGGGCATCGGAGGGCCACCAGGGGGCCCACGAGGCAGAGGGCGCACCCAGGGGGGTAGGGCGCGCCCCCACCCTCGTGGGCAGGGTGTGGCCCCCCTCCGAAACTTCTTGCGCTCAGTATTTTTTATATATTCTGAAAATGACTTTCGTGAAGTTTCAGGACTTTTGGAGCTATGCAAAATAGATCTCTAATATTTGCTCCTTTTCTAGCCCAGAATCCCAGCTGCGGGCATTCTCCCTCTTTATGTAAACCTTGTAAAATAAGAGAGAATTGGCATAAGTATTGTGACATAATGTGTAATAACAGCCCATAATGCAATAAATATTGATATAAAAGCATGATGCAAAATGGACGTATCAACCACCAACTGATGACCGAAGCCACAGTACCCCGCCCATGCCTCTGGTCAGCCAGACGAGCCAACAGTGCCCCCCACCTACCCGCTGACCAAGGCCGGCGTGGCAACAGTACACCCATCATCACCCATGACGCCAGCAAGCGGCGATCTAACGGAGCGCAACTGTAGCCGACTCAACCCGGCCACTCTCTGACGATCGACAAGATGGCCAACAGTGCCCCCATACTCGGCGGGTCCCATGCCCGGGGAACCCGGCTAGGCCTGGTACCCGGCGGGTCCCAGCACCGGGTTCCTAGACACTGATGACCCGGCCCTACAACCTTGTAACATTACCATTGTACCCCTAGGGGGGTGACCTATAAAACCCCCTAGGAGCCCTCATGCATACAGGCAAGTAGCACACGACGAGAACGATAAAAATCACACAACAAACCAGACTAGCCACACCGGGAGAGGGAGCATCCTAAGCCTTGGCCTGCCTTCCTTCTTCCTCCATACAGCTCTAGGAGCAACCCTGTATTGTTACGTATAAACCACAGTCGGCAGGACTAGGGGTGTTATCTTTCCGGAGAGCCCCGAACCTTGGTATGTCTTGCGTCCCGCGCTCGCTCATGCCGACCTCGCCTCTGGAGCCCACCAGTGCCCTTGAGCCTCCTCCTCTCTTTATCCATCCCTTGGCATCTGTCGTGCGCCCACAACGACACATACAAACAAATAGTTCATTTAAAGTTTCACTTTGCCTCCACTACATATCGCTTCCCATCTTAGTTTTGACATCCCATTCGGTTCATGCCCCTACACATCTTGACGAGATCGATTGATGTTTGAGAGATCAATTGTGTGTCATGCAAGGAGATAAAGGTTTGTTATGTTTCTATGATAGAATGATAGAAATGACCCGCGGGGTGCTACCTCTTGAGCACTGTGTTGGTTTTCCCCAAAGAGGAAGGGATGATGCAGCAAAGTAGCGTAAGTATTTCCCTCAGTTTTTGAGAACCAAGGTATCAATCCAGTAGGAGGCTACGCGCGAGTCCTTCGTACCTACACAAAACAAATAAATGCTCGCAACCAACGCAAATAGGGGTTGTCAATCCCTATAAGGCCACTTACGAGAGTGAGATCTGATAGATATGATAAGATAATATTTTTGGTATTTTTATGATAAAGATGCAAAGTAAAATAAAAGCAAAGTAAATAACTAAGTAGTAGGAGATAAATATGATAAAGATAGACCCGGGGGCCATAGGTTTCACTAGTGGCTTCTCTCAAGAGCATAAGTATTCTACGGTGGGTGAACAAATTGTGTTGAGGAATTGACAGAATTGAGCATAGTTATGAGAATATCTAGGTATGATCATGTATATAGGCATCACGTCCGAGACAAGTAGACCGACTCCTGCCTTCATCTACTACTATTACTCCACTCATCGACCGCTATCCAGCATGCATCTAGAGTATTAAGTTAAAAACAGAGTAACGCCTTAACCAAGATGACATGATGTAGAGGGATAGACTCATGCAATATGAAGAAAACCCCATCTTGTTATCCTCGATGGCAACAATACAATACATGCCTTTCTGCCCTTACTATCACCGGGAAAGGACACCGCAAGATTGAACCCAAAGCTAAGCACTTCTCCCATTGCAAGAAAGATCAATCTAGTAGGCCAAACCAAACTGATAATTCGAAGAGACTTGCAAAGATAACCAATCATAGAGAAGATTCAAATATTATTCATAGATAGACTTGATCATAAACCCACAATTCATCAGTCTCAACAAACACACCGTAAAAAGAAGATTACATCGAATAGATCTCCACAAGAGAGGGGGGAACATTGTATTGAGATCCAAAAAGAGAGAAGAAGCCATATATCTACTAACTATGGACCCGTAGGTCTGAGGTAAACTACTCACACTTCATTGGAGAGGCTATGGTGTTGATGTAGAAGCCCTCCGTGATCGATGCCCCCTCCGGCGGAGCTCCGGAACAGGCCCCAAGATGGGATCTCGTGGATACAGAAAGTTACGACGGTGGAATTAGGGTTTTGGCTCCTGTTCTGATCTTTTGGGGGTACGTGGATATATATAGGAGGAAGGAGTACGTCGGTGGAGCAACAGGGGGCCCACGAGGGTGGAGGGCGCGCCTGGTGGGGGTAGGCGCGCCCCCCTACCTCGTGGCCTCATGTTTTATTTCTTGACATAGGGTCCAAGTCTCCCGGGTCTTGTTCGTTGAGAAAATCACGTTCCTGAAGGTTTCATTCCGTTTGGACTCTGTTTGATATTCCTTTTCTTCGAAACCCTAAAACATGCAAAAAAATAGCAATTCTGGGCTGGGCCTCCGGTTAATAGGTTAGTCCCAAAAATAATATAAAAGTGGATAATAAAGCTCAATAATGTCCAAAGCAGTAGATAATATTGCATGGAGCAATCAAAAATTATAGATACGTTGGAGACGTATCACGGGGGGGGGGGGTCTGTGGGGATCGGAGGGAGTATGTTGTACGTTCATAAGCGAAACGAACATATTGTACCCACCCTAGTCCTGTTTCGATCGATCTCCGGACCCCGAGATGAAATCGAGTGGGTGCATGTGTGATACATAAGGTGGATTCAAAATTTTGAACCGGTGATCATAGCATCCGCAAATCATATATAAAGGGTATTCAATGTTTGTTTCGCTTTTGAACGTACAATATACTCCCTCCGATCCTTTCTAGTTTACATATAAGTTTTATGTGTAGTCAAAGTATCTCTACTTTGATCAAACTTACAGAAAAAAGTATCAACATTCAACAACGCCCAATCAATATTGTTGGATTCGTACATACTCCTAGATTTGTATTCAAACAAAGATGGTTTCCAATTTGTGTTCAACCACGTGAATGTGCTTGCTCTTGCGCATGCTCTTCCTACTAGGATTTCGCCACATATAGCCAGTCCAATAGTAACATTTTTAAGCTCCATGTCCAATAGTACTAGTGGAGTACTGACAACTTCTGTAGTAGAGTATGCAGTGCTCATAGTACTGCCTCCTTCCATTTATATAGGGCCTAAGAGCAAGTCTAATAAGGCCTAGTCAGCAGGCTATAAGACTTGTCATGTCATTAAAATCCTACTTGGAGGAGTGAGAAGAGAGGAGAGAGAGTGAAGTGGGCTCTTATATTCTACAGCCCGACCATAACACATAGATCAAGAAAAAAAGTATGCATGCAACTCTCTTCCAATCATATACCTTGCTCATGCAAATATTAAATGCTTAGAGCCAACCTAATAGCCATTAAGAGCCAACTTACATGGCACTTTTGCCGATGTGAAGGAGAGAGATGTGAAAAAGTAAGGGGAGTGAGCTCTCATGCAAGAGCCTAGCTATATACGCATTCATAGGTAAATATAATAAATATGAAGAAAGAGATAGTAGAGAGGAGATGGGAAAAAGTACTAATACAATAGCCAACCTTTTATATTATTATTTTGTGGGAAATAACCAACCTTATAGCCCACACTATTGTATGAGTGCATATAGATGATGCCTATAGATGACATGGCAGTTCCTTATAGCCATCGGCTGGCTATATTATTAACCATGCTCTAATGCATTTTTCAAAACCGCCTTTGACTATTGACAAGATTAATAGTACATGAGATGTGTAATGTGAAAATTATATCAATGGAAGATCCTTTCACATACGAATTTGACTGTATGCTTTGTGTAAGTTGCATGTCATATATTATTACTCTAATATTTGGTCAAAGTTAGCCTCGAAAAACGCATTAGGCCCTATAGATGGAAGGAGGGAGTAGTAGTGAAAGTGGATCCTCTGACATAGGATCCCTGCCTTACCCTCCCTTTCGGTCACTTACTGGCGGACCCATGCTTGCTAGGCCTCGCATGTCAGTTACTCAATGGGTTCGGCCACGTCAGGGGATCCTCATCCGCAGGATACTACCTCTGTTTTTATTTACTCCGCATAAAACGGAGGGAGTGGTAGTATAAATGACGCATGCGGGGGAGGGGGAGGGATGTAGGTTTGCTCTCAACTGCGGTCCCACAAGCGAGCGAAAACGCAAGACGAAGCACGTTCCATTCGGTGAATGACATGGAGGGTCCAGCGTGTCGGGGTGCAATGGGAACGCGACAAGAGCGATGTACAATCAAAACCGATTGACCGGACGTCACCAGAACCACTATTCACACCAGAACCTTCGCTACTCGGCCTACGCCAGCCACTGCCCCAAAACCACACCTCCTCTCCAGACCATTCCCCCACCTTTCGATCCCCTAGCCCGCATCAAGCATCCCCTAGTTCGCTGGAAAGCCATGGTGCGCTGTAAGATCACGTACTGTAAGATGCTGATGCTAGAGCGCCATGCAGAAATCGTGGTAGTGGTCGACGCCACAGACCTCCGTTCCCAAGCTCGCTTTGTGGTGGGCCAATCCCCGAGTTCTCTGGAGCCAAGCTACGAGGAGGAGGAAGCCGATCCAATGTTCATGGCGGAGGTCGCGGCGCAGAAGGCCCCCGATGGTTATGAGATGATGGACGTCGACTTCGTGTCGGCGTCCGGGTCCCCCATGGTGTAGGCGGACCAGCGGTTCAACCTGGCGATACTAAAGGAGGACCAGGAGGCAGAGGCTCAACTCGATGTGGAGTGCGTGCATGCCGCTGCCATCGAGGCTCTCCTGCAGGCGGAACCGGATGTCGTGGATGTGAACCGGGTGGCGGAGGCTCAACTCGACGTGGAGTGCACGGATGCCGCTGCCATCGAGGCCCTCCTGTAGGCGGAACCGAACGTCCTGGACTTGAACCGGGCGGCGGAGGCTCAACTCGACGTGGAGCGCGCAGATGCTGCTGCCATCGAGGCCCTCCTGCAGGCGGAACCGGACGTCCTCGACTTGAACCGGGCGGTGCTCTTGTCCATGCAGAGCGCCCGCACGTTCCGCATGAACGAGTAGCTGGAGGCCGAGGAAAACCATGGTGCGGAGACACACGTCGGCAGCTACGGATGGTTCGCGCCGGCAGCCAAAGATGACGAGGCCGTCTCGTTCCATGAGCAGTGATAGTTTTTTTTATGTTGTTGTTTTTGGGGTTATTTTGCCGTGTAAAAACATATATTGTTATGCAAGTCTCCTGACTTTAATCATTTGTGTCAGTCTACCATTTCAGGCGGTTGGATGAATATCCTACGTCTCCTAACCCTTCTTCCCCAATAGACCACAGACGTACGGATCCACCCCAACATGCGGTTGGATAAACATAATGTATGAACGAAAATTATCTATCAGCGGTAGCACGTGTCAGCGAGGGTGCGTTCCCTTGGTTGGGTTTGCGGCGTGCAAGAGCGACTGTGTGAGGGTGCGGTGCGACCGCGGCGTGCAGGAGCGACCGTGTGAGGGTGCGGTTCGATACAAATCATCGTTTGAAGTGTCAATTCATGCATATTTTTTATCCAAAGCCCAAAGAGCTAACCATCTCACTCCTCATCGCTTGATTAATGTCGTGCCATGTGTAAGTGCATCTAGTGCCACCCCTAGTTGGTTTTGGAGTATTGACGACAAATCTAGTTGAGGGACTAATGTGTTTGTGAGAATTGCAGGATAACACAGGTAGAAGTCCCTCATTGATTCGGTTTTCCTACCAGAGATGACCCCTAAAAATGTATGAAGACATTGAAGTCAAAGGTGGTATGTGAAGACATTCACATTAAAGACTATGACCAGAGAAGACATCGCGTAAAGACTATGGAGCGCGAAGACTTAGCAGTTTCATCGTTCTGTGTTTTTCTTTGTTGAGTCATAGGAACCACCGTACTGTTAAGTGGGGTCCAAGAGAACCAGTCAGAATGACTAAAGTGATGCTTAACCAAAATCCTATGTCTTCGAGTGAAGACTATGAGAGCAAATCTTGTCCAGAGTTGGATAAGTCAGCCTTGCTTGTAGCCCAAGTAAATTTGACGTGTGCGTTTGAAATCTGACCGTTGGAACACGTGTCAGTTCCCTAGTGACCCAGGGCCATTTCGGACAAATCAGGTCGGGTTGCCCAATGGCTATAAATAGCCCACCCCCTACAACCATAAACGGTTGGCTGCTTAGAGTTAAAGCACGGCTTTTGTCGTTTGAGAGCAACCCACCTCGAAGCCATTGAGAGCAACCCACCTCGAAGCCTTTGAGAGAGAATTCCTTGCGAGGATAAAGCACTAAACACCCAGAGCCAAAGAGTGTTAGGCATCACTTAAGTCTTCCTGTCTGTGTGATCCTCCAGCCGGTTAGGCATCGCGTTCTGAGCATCCAAGAGTCATTGTGGATCGCCGGTGAATGAAGTCTGTGAAGGTTTGGAAGTCTACCTTGAAGACTTACCAGAGTGATTGGGTGAGGTCTGTGTGACCTTAGCTCAAGGGGAATACGGTGAGGACTGGGTGTCCTGAGCTGCGTGTTCATGACTGGGTGTCCGGGACTGTGTGTCCTCAGGTTTAAATACCTAGCCGCCCTAACCAGACGTACAACTGTCACAGCAGTTGGAACTGGTCCAACAAATCATTGTCTTCAACGAGTCACTGGTTTCATCCTTCCCTTCCCTTTACTTACTGTTGGTCCTTGTGAAGTCATTGTATGATTGCATTATCTTTTGTCTTCACTGAATGACTGCTTGTTCTGATTGGCTTCACAATATCTTCCTACCTGATCCTTACTGCCTAGCTGCTATTAGTCATTGTGCTTTCACTTCATTGAATACTTGACTATGGTTTGCATAGTGTAGTCTACCTTCCGCTGCATGGTAATAGGTTTATTTCTATCGTTTGTCTTCGAAACTTCCATGTATTGAAGACTTTCATAAAAATCGCCTATTCACCCCCCCTCTAGTCGATCACTAGCACTTTCACCATGGAAACAAACCTTCTCACTTCCGCATGCATGCAATGGTATATTAATGTCCTTGGTTGCTAGTACGAGGCAAACCCCATCAATTTTGCCTCGATTAGTGTTAGTGGCCTGTTGCAAATTGTAATTTTGATATACTGGCCTGGTGTACAAAAAATGGAGGTAGTAACTATTTGACTTCCTTCCCCATTGCGGTGACATCGACGATATCTCGAACGTTGTGGTTTGGCGAAGTGCGTTCGACGGAGAACACCATTGAGGGAGACCACGGTAAGTCGTTCGCAAGTGCCGCCTGCAAGCCGAGACAACCGCCTTAATTGCATCCAGGAAGTCCGTTGAACCAAAGGACGCGTAAATGTACTAGTACTACTAGTACACAATAGCGTTGTCCGTCCAGCTTAGTGCGGTGAGGTGGTTTCTTGAAGAACACGATGGAGAAGCGGTGTCAGCGAAGAGTGAAATGATGGTTTCTTCGTCTGTGCTCTGTGATTTGACACCTCACTGCTTTGTGATTTGTGATAGAAGGGACAAGGGAGTACACTCTGTGCTCTATACTATACATGCCTCCAAGCATGGGAGAAAGAGGAGAGACGTTGCATTTTTCTATTCCTTCAATCAATCAATCAATCAGGGAGCTTCGGTTTCATCTTTTTGGCTTTGGCAGCACCATCCAAAAATGGTTCCCATCGATGAAAAAAGACATTTTCAAATTTGGCTACACATTGTGGATGACCTTAACCGTACCACTTGGTTTTGCTCCTGTGTGCTATCTATACAAATCTCAATTATATTGATCTAAAAAATTATAGAATCAAGATTAGTAAAAAAAGAGGTGATTTTGCCACGCGGATGGCGGGGGAGGTTTCTTATTTTTAGAGGACGTTGGCCTAGCGGTTTTCTAACATGCGGTCCCACGTGTCAGTGCTTTACCAAGCCGATCCGCGTCCCACATGAGGCAGAACAACGGCAGAAGCAACACATGGTTAACTTGAAGAAGATGAGGGAGAAGCGGATTCAGCAACGAGTGAAATGATTGTTGCTTCGTCCCTCCAACTTCTTTTTTTACTAGCATTATTATTACTTCGTCCCTCCAACTTAACTACGGGAAAGGTGCAGCTTTCTGATTTGACGCCTCATTGCTCATTACTATGCCGGCACCATGACTGGAGTGCTTCACCCCTGCTGCTCTGCATTGTATTTTGGTATGGCATGTGGACCCGGTAGCTTGATGTCCCACATATCGGCAAAAGGTACTAGAACATTTATGAAAGCGAGCGCTCCACTCTTACGACGAAGGAGTACACGACACGGCGGTCCAGTGAACTGTCACTTGTACTGTATACTAGTACTATAGTTTTGCTGTTTCGCACGATCCATCAATACAAACTGACTAAACAGGAAAGGGCGGGATTTTTCCCGCACGGTAGATGATACTGGCCATACATTTCAAAGGCAATTTTAATGTATGCAAACTGAATAATTAAGTAACAATATGATATCTAGTAAAACTAAAAACACATATGATTTATTGTGTTAGAGTGTAGTAGTAGTGATGTATTGCATAGTTGTTAGATGTAACATGCGAAAACGTGCAGAGATGTAGTTTTGGAGGGCCTACAGAGAGAAAGCATAATACAGTCATTGAACTTCAGAATACGCTCATTATGGTCACTATATATGTTTTGCGGTGATTATACAGTCACTTGCTCAATGTTCAGCATAGGATTGCACTCCGTTGACCGGCAAAATAGTCTGTGTGGCACCATGTTGACTAGTTAAATTGACCATGTTCCTTGTGGGTCCCACCTGTCAGTTCGCATAGGAAAAAGGTCAGATAAACACAAATTTACGCAGGCACGACAAGACTCCAACCCGTGCGCGGGAATCACCTGGTTGTGTATGTGTCCGTCAGGGCCTGATGTGTGCGCATGCACGTGTAGGTTGAGCACTTGAGCGTGAGAGTGTGTGTTGGTCGTGTGGTGTGTGCATGCATGCGTGCGTGTGTGCATGTGAGTGTTGCGTGCGTGTGTGGCTGCGTGTGTACGTGTGAGTGTTGCGTGCGTGCGTGGCTGCATGTGTTCGTGTGAGTGTTGTGTGCATGCAGTTAGTGTGCATGTGTGTGTGTAATCACCACACCAGCTCATGTGTGTTAATCACGGCTCAGCATACCAATACAAGGCCACCTTGTGCGCTGTGCTCGCGGTCATGACTTCGAACCACCGTCCAATATATTTTTGTCGTTTGTTTTCATTCTTACTAGCAAGATGCATGTGCGTTGCACGTAACATCAAGATGCATTTGTATGACTAGTTTATCTTGTGAGAGAAAAGGATGAACGAGGGAAGGCCTTATTTGCAAATGTGGAGAGGTGTGTGGGTACCTTTTGCAAAATTGCCATAGTTTCCTTCCTATCCGTCAGATATAAATCAGACAGCCTATATTGCAGGATGGCAGGCACACCATCATCACTAACTCTGTTTTTTTATAAGAGTGTAGAAGAGTAGATACAAGCCGACAGGTGGGCCCAATGGTAGTGAGATAATGTGATGCAACACTAGAGGTGCCACATGGAGCGTTTAACTGGTCAACTAGTCGTGTCTTGAGAAAATACAGAGCTGTGCGGTGAGCCCGTGACTGTATAGTAACCACAAAACGTAAATGGTGACCGTAATGAGTGGATTCTGAAGTCCAATGTACGTATCGTGATTTCGCTCCAAATACAATGATCGTCACTGTATATATCGCGAGAGAAAGATGAAACATGTCTGAATGTGTTGGGGGCTTAATTTTAGAGGACCTGGAGATAGTTTGTGTGCGTACGTGAAAGGGGCGTAGAGGGGGTGTATGCGATGGGGAGAGAGATGCTCTTCTTTTCTCTTTATTATGACTAACTTTATATATAATATAAAAATTCACAGTGCGGAATAAATGTCATTGTGGGCACCATGCAACAACTTAACGTTCATACTCCTCCATATAACTTTGTAATGTTGTATATATGTAGAAATTCTAAAATAATTTTTTGGCCACAGTTTATTCAAAAGGGATGTTGTATGCAAAATAAAAGTGAAGAAAGGGCTTTTTAGATCAATGGGGTACATGATGTAACATGTGTGAATGTGTAGTTGATGTATTTGGCAGGGCCTAGAGAGGTATGTGTGTGTATTACGTATTCGAGAGAGGCATGGATAGAGGGGCCGGCGAGGGGAGGGGGCGTGGGAGAGATAGCACGAGATATGAGAGAGGTCTAGAGAGAGAGACTAATATGATGTCATGGCGAGAGATTCCCTTGAGTGTGTATATGCAAGGAGGGAGGGGATAGAGGCACGAGGGGATTTTTTGTGTGGTGTCTGTGTTGGTCTGTGTGGGTGTGAGAAGATAACGAGACCTGGGGGCAGAGGGTGTGTCACCACGTGAGGTCCGGTGGGTCGAGGTGAGGCCCTTGGTTTGGTTCCTGCGCCACATTGGTCGGCACGTGACGCATTTAGGGAGACCCATGGATGACTTGTCATATAAGACAACGATAGCAGAATTGTGAAGGACTTTGTGTCCACTGACAAAGCCGGCTAGGATTTGTAACCCTGGGTTCTCGGACTAAGGTATCCCCTTATTTCTGCTATTACTATTCATCCAACCTAACTTTAAGGGGCATCCTACAGAATGCTCTGCTAGAATCATACTCATCGATTAGGAAGAGAGGTGTGAGACAATGCGTGAGAGACGGGCCTAAAGATAATGTGCGTATAGGAGACACGTAGGCAGGTCAATGTTTATAGAAAGGGTCGATGGGGATTGTGCGTGTGTATGCTTGTAAGAGGAAGAGTGCTTGTGATAAAGGTTGGTGAAAATAGTCGTAAATGGTTACGAGAGGGAGGGAGGGTTATATCAAGAGCATGTATGCGAGAAAGACACCTCGGGAAAGAGTGTGTGAGCATGTGTGAGAGACCACCGATGGAGAGTGAAACTACATGTAAAAGACTGACGTGCACATTGATTAAAGATATAAATTGTATCCAAATATTAGGATGGGATCATGATATTTGCAATTCGTGTAAAGAATGGTCATTGGTCCATCAGACATCTAGATTCTATCGAATTTGAGCATGTCTATGTTATTATTCGACATAATTGATCCACATAGTTAGTATTTTGAACTCCAGACAATGCATCGTTTAGCAATCGAATATAAACGTGAGTATAGTTCATGTTGTGTGTGTAAAGCACATTATACATACGAAAGTTACACAATGAACATTATAAATAGCTAGCTATGAACTAGTATACATTTGAATTCAACTTAAGGTGGTTTAAAAAAATTGAATTCAACATGAAGTCCATTCAATTATTTGAATTCGATATCATGGCATTTGTAAATCATACCTGAATTATGGGGGCGCCAATCTTTGCTCCGCTTTTGTACATAATAGCATATATAGTCGTGTACAAAATAGATTCAAATTTAGCTCCTCCATTCCAAAATAATCGTAGTTATAGGATTTTCAAGTGTCAAAAATTCAAAAAGAAGCGGATAATTTAATGAGGTTTTCAAACATACAAGGTCAAATTTAACGTTGTCTATTTAGGTCAATCCTCAAAGTTCAAGAGTACTCTAAACGTGAATGCTTCTGTTTCAAAATTTCGAACGAAGCGCCAAAAGAGCCTCTACTCGCCTGAAACCGCGTGGGACCAATGTTTGGTAGTAGAAGGAAATTACTTTTCTAACTCCGACCCGTGAAACCTATCGGCCCGACGTCCAAAGGTCTAAACCAGGGTAGGTTTGTATCTTCATCTAGACGCCACGCAACCGCCTCCGAAAAACATTCATACACAATGGCCGCCTAAGCACACATGCACGCGGCCGAAATCGCTCCCGCCCACTATTTGGGACACCAGGGATTACCATCCTACCCCGGACCCGCAGTAGGTCCGAAATTTAAGAGGGGGGCAAAGTTTGTACTTTTCCAAAATTTCAAACAAGTGCGTCCCATCTATTCAAAAAAGCCAAAAACAAGCGTCTCCCAGACCGAAATATGGTTCTCCCTTAGCTCCCCCCCCATCCGATTCCCCATTCATACTCCGTGGGCTCCAAAACTACCTTTCCACCAGCCGCGAAACACCAGCGACCTCCGTCTGCCACCCCATCCCACCCATCAACCGCCGCCCTCCTCCATCATGCCGGAGCCGATACCCCGACGTCGTCGTCCACCACAACCTCAACCACAACGCCCTCCAAGGCTAGTAGCTGAAACTGAGGCCGACCCGTCCGTACCCGAGCCAGTTCAACCACGCCATCCTGCGCCTCACCGCTACCGCTCCAACTTCACCATCGTCCACCGCACCGGAGCTGTTCCTGCTACGCCGTCCTTCGCCACCTCGGATCTGCTTCCCCTCCGCCGACATACGTCCATGGCAACACAGTCAACAATTTGTCCATGGGTTCGTCCAAGCCTGCACCCTCCTAAAAACATCGGTTTCCCCATGAAAAAGAAGAAGACCGGCGCGACATGTTTAGGCGATGATACGTCTCCAACGTATCTATAATTTTTGATTGCTACATGCTATATTATCTACTTTTTTGGACAATATTGGGCTTTATTATTCACTTTTATATTATTTTTGGGACTAACCTATTAACCGGAGGCCCAGCCCAGAATTGCTGTTTTTGCCTATTTCAGTGTTTCGAAGAAAAGGAATATCAAACGGAGTCGAAACGGAATGAAACCAACAGGAGAAGCTATTTTTGGAAGGAAAGCTACCGGAAAAACTTGGAGTGCACGTCAGGAAAGGAACGAGGGAGCCACGAGGCAGGGGGGCACGCCCACCCCCCTAGGGCGCGCCCTCCACCCTCGTGGGCCCCTCATGGCTCCCCTGACATATCTCTTTCACCCATATATACCCACGTACCCTAAAACTATCGAGGAGCACAATAGATCGGGAGTTCCGCCGCCAGAAGCCTCCGTAGCTACCGAAAGCCAATCTAGACCCGTTCCGGCACCCTGCCGGAGGGGGCAATCCCTCTCCGGTGGCCATCTTCATCATCCCGGTGCTCTCCATGACGAGGAGGGAGTAGTTCTCCCTCGGGGCTGAGGGTATGTACCACTAACTATGTGTTTGATCTCTCTCTCTCATGTTCTTGAGGTGGTACGATCTTGATGTATCGCGAGCTTTGCTATTATAGTTGGATCTTATGATGTTTTCTCCCACCTCTACTCCCTTGTAATGGATTGAGTTTCCCCTTTGAAGTTATCTTATCGGATTGAGTCTTTAAAGATTTGAGAACACTTGATGTATGTCTTGTCGTGCGTATCTGTGGTGACAATGGGGTACCACGTGATTCACTTGATGTATGTTTTGGTGATCAACTTGCGGGTTCCGCCCATGAACCTATGCATAGGGGTTGGCACACGTTTTCGTCGTGATTCTCCGGTAGGAACTTTCGGGCACTCTTTGAGGTCCTTTGTGTTGGTTGAATAGATGAATCTAAGATTGTGTGATGCATATCGTATAATCATACCCACGGATACTTGAGGTGACATTGGAGTATCTAGGTGACATTAGGTTTTGGTTGATTTGTATCTTAAGGTGTTATTCTAGTACGAACTCTAGGGATGTTTGTGACACTTATAGGAATAGCCCAACGGATTGATTGGAAAGAATAACTTTGAGGTGGTTTCGTACCCTACCATAATCTCTTCGTTTGTTCTCTGCTATTAGTGACTTTGGAGTGACTCTTTGTTGCATGTTGAGGGATAGTTATGTGATCCAATTATGTTATTATTGTTGAGGGAACTTGCACTAGTGAAAGTATGAACCCTAGGCCTTATTTCCTAGCATTGCAATACCATTTACGCTCACTTTTACCATTAGTTACCTTGTTGTTTTTATATTTTTCAGATTACAAAAACTATTATCTACTATCCATATACCACTTGTATCACCATCTCTTCGCCGAACTAGTGCGCCTATAGAATTTACCATAGTATTGGGTGTGTTGGGGACACAAGAGACTCTTTGTTATTTGGTTGCAGGGTTGCTTGAGAGAGACCATCTTCATCCTAAGCCTCCTATGGATTGATAAACCTTAGGTCATCCACTTGAGGGAAATTTGCTACTGTCCTACAAACCTCTGCACTTGGAGGCCCAACAAAGTATACAAGAAGAAGGTTGTGTAGTAGACATCAATCTCTTTTCTGGCGCCGTTGCTGGGGAGGTTAGCGCTTGAAGGTATATCTTTAGATCTTGCAATCGAGTCTTTTAGTTTCTTGTTTTATCACTAGTTTAGTTTATAAAAGAAAACTATAAAAAATGGAATTGAGTTTGTCTCATACGCTTCATCTTTTTAATATCTTTCGTGAGTATGATGGAAAGGAAAATTGTGCCAAAGTGTTAGAAGAAGAATGCATTAAAATGTTTGGCACTAAATCTTTGAATGATGAGCATGATTGCAATGTTGTTAGTATGAATTCCTTGAATATCCATGATGCTAATGATATGCAAAGCCACAAGCTTGGGGAAGCTATGTTTGATGAAAATGATATTTTTTGTCCCCCAAGCTTTGATGAGAAAATTTATTATGATGAAAGCATGCCTCCTATTTATGATGATTATATTGATGAAAATGGAATTGGAGAGGTCATGACTTTATTTTGTGATGAATCCACTATTTCGGAAGAGGTTCCAATTGATTATGAGAACAAAGTTGCTATCTATGATGATTATTGTGATGACTTTTATGATATAAAGAATAATGATATCCATGAAACTTGTCATCATGATTTTAGTTTTCAATTGGATTATGCCTCACATGATAATTATTTTGTTGAGTTTGCTCCCACTATTATTCATGAGAAGAATTTTGCTTATGTGGAGAATAATAAAATTTCTATGCTTGTAGATCATGAAAAGAATGCTTTAGGTGCTGGTTATATTGTTGAATTCATTCGTGATGCTACTAAAAATTATTATGAGGGAGGAACATATGCTTGTAGGAATTGCAATAATGTCAAGTTTCCTCTCTATGTGCTTAAAGTTTTGAAGCTATGCTTGTTTTGCCTTCCTATGCAAGTTAATTATTGTTCCCATAACTTGTTTGATCACAAAATCCCTATGCATAGGAAGAGGGTTAGACTTAAATGTGCTAGTCATATTCTTCATGATGCTCTCTTTATGTTACAATTCTTATCTTTTATGTGAGCATCATTGAAATCATCATGCCTAGCTAGGGGCGTTAAACGATAGCGCTTGTTGGGAGGCAACCCAATTTTATTTTAGTTCCTTGCTTTTTGTTCCTGTTTAGTAATAAATAATTCATCTAGCCTCTGTTTAGATGTGGTTTTATGCTTTTAGTTAGTGTTTGTGCCAAGTAGAACCTTTGGGAAGACTTGGGGAAAGTCTTGTTGATCATGCTGTAAAAAACAGAAACTTTAGCGCTCACGAGAATTACTGCCATTTTATTTGGAAAGTGCTATTTAGTTAATTATTTTTGAAGATGATTAATAGATAAATTACTCAGGTCCAGCAATTTATTTGAGAATTTTATGGGTTCCAGAAGTTTGCGTTTGATCCAGATTACTACAGACTGTTCTGTTTTTGACAGATTCTGTTTTCCGTGTGTTGTTTGCTTATTTTAATGAATTTCTATGGCTAGTAAAAGAGTTTATGAACCATAGTAAAGTTGGAATACAGTATATATTACACCAATAAAAATAAATAATGAGTTCACAACAGTACTTAAGTGGTGATTTATTTTCTTATACTAACGGAGCTTACGAGTTTTCTGTTAAGTTTTGTGTTGTGAAGTTTTCAAGTTTTGGGTAAGGATTCGATGGACTATGGAATAAGGAGTATCAAGAGCCTAAGATTGGGGATGCCCAAGGCACCCCAAGGTAATATTCAAGTACAACCAAAAGCCTAAGCTTGGGGATGCCCCGGAAGGCATCCCCTCTTTCGTCTTCATTCATCGGTAACTTTACTTGGAGCTATATTTTTATTCGCCACATGATATGTGTTTTGCTTGGAGTGTCATTTTATTTTATCTAGTTTTGCTTGCTGTTTTAATTAAATACCAAGATCTGAAATTATTAAATATTAGAGAGTCTTCACATAGTTGCATAATTATTTGACTACTCATTGATCTTCACTTATATCTTTCGGAGTAGTTTGTTGATTGCTCTAGTACTTCACTTATATCTTTTAGAGCATGGTGGTGGTTTTATTTTATAGAAATAGATGAACTCTCATGCTTCACTTATATTATTTTGAGAGTTCTAAATAGCATGGCAATTTTCTTAAATAATCCTAATATGCTGGGCATTCAAGATTAGTAAAAACTTTCATACAGAGTATTGAATACTAAGAGAAGTTTGATACTTGATAATTGTTTTGAGATATGGAGATGGTGATATTAGAGTCATGCTAGTTGAGTAGTTGTGAATTTGAGAGATACTTGTGTTGAAGTTTGTGATTCCCTTAGCATGCACGTATGGTGAACCGTTATGTGATGAAGTCGGAGCATGATTTATTTATTGATTGTCTTCCTTATGAGTGGTGGTCGGGGACGAGCGATGGTATTTTCCTACCAATCTATCCCCCTAGGAGCATGCGCGTAGTACTTTGTTTCGATAACTAATAGATTTTTGCAATAAGTATGTGAGTTCTTTATGACTAATGTTGAGTCCATGGATTATACGCACTCTCACCCTTCCACCATTGCTAGCCTCTCTAGTATCGCGCAACTTTCGCCGGTACCATAAACCCACCATATACCTTCCTCAAAACAGCCACCATACCTACCTATTATGGCATTTCCATAGCCATTCCGAGATATATTGTCATGCAACTTACCACCGTTCGGCTTATTATGACACGCTTCATCATTGTCATATTGCTTTGCATGATCATGTAGTTGACATCGTATTTGGGGCAAGCCACCGTTCATAATTGTTTCATACATGTCACTCATGAGTCATTGCACATCCCGGTACAACGCCGGAGGCATTCACATAGAGTCATATTTTGTTCTAATTCTTGAGTTGTAAGAAAATAGAAGTGTGATGATCATCATTATTAGAGCATTGTCCCAGTGAGGAAAGGATGATGGAGACTATGATTCCCCCACAAGTCGGGATGAGACTCCGGACGAAAATAAATAAATAAAAGAGGCCAAAGAAGCCCAAATAAAAAAATAAAAAAGAGGCCATAAAAAATAGAAGGCCCAAATAAAAAAATATAATAAAAAAATGAGAGAAAAAGAGAGAAGGGACAATGCTACTATCCTTTTACCACACTTGTGCTTCAAAGTAGCACCATAATCTTCATGATAGAGAGTCTCCTATGTTGTAAATTTCATATACTAGTGGGAATCTTTCATTATAGAAATTGGCTTGTATATTCCAATGATGGGCTTCCTCAAATTGCCCTAGGTCTTCGTGAGCAAGCAAGTTGGATGCACACCCACTAGTTTCTTTTGTTGAGCTTTCATACATTTACAGCTCTAGTGCATCCGTTGCATGGCTATCCCTACTCACTCACATTGATATCTATTGATGGGCATCTCCATAGCCCGTTGATACGCCTAGTTGATATGAGACTATCTTCTCCTTTTTGTCTTCTCCACAACCACCATTCTATTCCACCTATAGTGTTATGTCCATGGCTCACGCTCATGTATTGCGTGAAGATTGAAAAAGTTTGAGAACACCAAAAGTATGAAACAATTGCTTGGCTTGTCATCGGGGTTGTGCATGATTTAAATATTTTGTGTGGTGAAGATGGAGCATAGCCAGACTATATGATTTTGTAGGGATAGCTTTCTTTGGCCATGTTATTTTGAGAAGACATAATTGCTTAGTTAGTATGCTTGAAGTATTATTATTTTATGTCAATATGAACTTTTGTCTTGAATCTTATGGATCTGAATATTCATACCACAATTAAGAAGAATTACATTGAAATTATGCCAAGTAGCACTCCGCATCAAAAATTCTGTTTTTATCATTTACCTACTCGAGGACGAGCAGGAATTAAGCTTGGGGATGCTTGATACGTCTCCAACGTATCTATAATTTTTGATTGGTCCATGCTATATTATCTACTATTTTGGACAATATTGGGCTTTATTATCCACTTTTATATTATTTTTGGGACTAACCTATTAATCGAAGGCCCAACCCAGAATTGTTATTTTTTGCCTATTTCAGTGTTTGGAAGAAAAGGAATATCGAACGGAGTCGAAACGGAATGAAACCAACTAGAGAAGTTATTTTTGGAAGGAAAGCTACCGGAAAAACATGGAGTGCACATCAGGAAAGGAACGAGGGAGCCACGAGGCAGGGGGGTGCGCCCACCCCCCTAGGGCGCGCCCTCCACCCTCGTGGGCCCCTCTTGGCTCCCCTAACATATCTCTTTCACCCATATATACCCACATACCCTAAAACTATCGAGGAGCACAATAGATCGGGAGTTCCACCGCCAGAAGCCTCCGTAGCCACCGAAAGCCAATCTAGACCCTTTCCGGCACCCTGCCGGAGGGGGCAATCCCTCTCCGGTGGCCATCTTCATCATCATGGTGCTCTCCATGACGAGGAGGGAGTAGTTCTCCCTCGGGGCTGAGGGTATGTACCACTAACTATGTGTTTGATCTCTCTCTCGTGTTCTTGAGGTGGTACGATCTTGATGTATCGCGAGTGCTATTATAGTTAGATCTTATGATGTTTTCTCCCCCCTCTACTCTCTTGTAATGGATTGAGTTTCCCCTTTGAAGTTATCTTATCGGATTGAGTCTTTAAAGATTTGAGAACACTTGATGTATGTCTTGCCGTGTGTATCTGTGGTGACAATGGGGTACCACGTGATTCACTTGATGTATGTTTTGGTGATCAACTTGCGGGTTCCGACCATGAACCTATGCATAGGGGTTGGCACACGTTTTCGTCGTGATTCTCCGGTAGGAACTTTGGGGCACTCTTTGAGGTCCTTTGTGTTGGTTGAATAGATGAATCTGAGATTGTGTGATGCATATCGTATAATCATACCCACGGATACTTGAGGTGACATTGGAGTATCTAGGTGACATTAGGGTTTTGGTTGACTTGTATCTTAAGGTGTTATTCTAGTACGAACTCTAGGGCTGTTTGTGACACTTCTAGGAATAGCCCAACGGATTGATTGGAAAGAATAACTTTTAGGTGGTTTCGTACCCTACCATAATCTCTTCGTTTGTTCTCCGCTATTAGTGACTTTGGAGTGAATCTTTGTTGCATGTTGAGGGATAGTTATGTGATCCAATTATGTTACTATTGTTGAGGGAACTTGCACTAGTGAAAGTATGAACCCTAGGCCTTATTTCCAAGCATTGCAATACCGTTTACGCTCACTTTTACCATTAGTTACCTTGCTGTTTTTATATTTTCAGATTACAAAACCTATTATCTACTATCCATATACCACTTGTATCACCATCTCTTCGCCGAACTAGTGCGCCTATACAATTTACCATTGTATTGGGTGTGTTGGGGACACAAGAGACTCTTTGTTATTTGGTTGCAGGGTTGCTTGAGAGAGACCATCTTCATCCTATGCCTCCTACGGATTGATAAACCTTAGGTCATCCACTTGAGGGAAATTTGCTACTGTCCTACAAACCTCTACACTTGGAGGCCCAACAAAGTCTACAAGAAGAAGGTTGTGTAGTAGACATCAGGCGACCACACTGGCAACCGGAAATGGTACTCCTCTTCCCTTATTCATGCAAATCTTACGTGTCTGCTTGCACGGTATTCATCCGACAGAAGACACTAGTTGACCACTTCTTCTTGATACTAGATGTTCCTAGTTACTCGCTGTTAGTGTCAAAACCGGCGGATCTCGGGTAGGGGGTCCCGAACTGTGCGTCTAGGCCGGATGGTAACAGGAGGCAAGGGACACGAAGTTTTACCCAGGTTCGGGCCCTCTCGATGGAGGTAAAACCCTACGTCCTGCTTGATTAATATTGATGATATGGGTAGTACATGAGTAGATCTACCACGAGATCAGAGAGGCTAAACCCTAGAAGCTAGCCTATGGTATGATTGTGTTGTCCTACGGACTAAAACCCTCCGGTTTATATAGACACCGGATAGGGTTAGGGTTACATAGAGTCGGTTACAATGGTAGGAGATCTACATATCCGTATCGCCAAGCATGCCTTCCACGCCAAGGAAAGTCCCTTCCGGACACGGGACGAAGTCTTCAATCTTGTATCTTCATAGTCCAGGAGTCCGTCTGAAGGTATAGTCCGGCCATCCGGACACCCCCTAATCCAGGACTCCCTCAGTAGCCCCTGAACCAGGCTTCAATGACGACGAGTCCGGCGCGCATATTGTCTTCGGCATTGCAAGGCGGGTTCCTCCTCCAAGTACTTCATAGAAGATTTTGAACACAAAGATAGTGTCCGACTCTGCAAAATAAGTTTCCACATATTGCCATAGAGAGAATAACATTTACACAAATCTAATCTGCTGACGTATTCCGTAGTGTGACATCACACCACGGTTAAGCTTTTATTTGAATCGTTTTACTGTCCCATCTCAGCGTGTTATGCGAGGCGGTTTCCTTGGCACGTCTTGTTAAAGTAGAGATCGTGTCCCCTTATTCCGGGATTCTCATCAATACGGGCGTGGGTAACCCAACCACGCCATTGATTACGGCGCTTGGGAGATAAGTGAGTTTTACCAGGCTAGTGGGGACGCATAGTCGCGTCCACCCATATAAGGGGATAAGGATCCACCTTTTCACCTACACCTTCTTCCTCCTTTGCCTATCCATTTTCCCGCACTTGAGCTCCAGCGCCCCAATCCGCACTCCCCACCTCAACCTTCTCCAGCCATGTCCGGAGCGGGAGGCAAGTGGATGGTCTCCTCCGTTACGGAGGGACACATCAAAAGACTAAGGAAGGCCGGATACTTGTCCAACGACATTGCGCACCGGCTTCCCGAAGGGGGGCAGCTCATCCCTACCCCTAAGCCCCATGAGAGGGTGGTGTTCCTCCCCCATTTCCTCCGCGGACTGGGTTTCCCTCTCCACCCATTTGTCCGGGGGCTCATGTTCTACTATGGCCTGGATTTCCACGATCTGGCCCCGAACTTTGTCCTCGACATCTCGGCGTTTATCGTCGTGTGCGAGGCCTTCCTCCGCATCCGCCCCCATTTCGGCCTATGGCTCAAGACTTTTAACGTCAAGCCGAAGGTGGTGCGCGGCAACCAGGCGGAGTGCGGAGGCGCCATGGTGGGCAAGATGCCCAACATATTATGGCTCGAGGGCTCCTTTGTGGAGACCCTGAAGGGGTCGCAATCATGGTGGTTTTACATCACCGAGCCGCGCGACCCTAAGTGGGTCGCAGCCCCCGAGTTCCGATCCGGACCCCCAATGCGGCTCACGTCCTGGAAAGAGACGGGCCTGTCATGGGGTAAAAAAGGAGAGCTGACCGGACTCCAAACATGCATCCAAACCCTGGTGGATAAGCAGCTCAAGCTTGTCAACGTAGTCCAGGTTATGCTCATCCGCCGGATCCTCCCGTGTCAACAACGGGCTTTCAACCTGTGGGAGTTCGACCCGACGCGGCACCGAATTCTGAGTAGGCTCTTCGACACGACATACGAAGATGCCTGGAAGGTGCTTTTCAAAGGCGCCGAGGCCCCCGCATCCGCAACCGAGGATCGCGGATTCAGCACGCAGCGTCACGCTCGTGCGGTAAGCTATTTTTACCTTCTACAGGGTATCAGTTTTTCATAGTTTGACTCCATGCGGGATCTAAGATCCCTTGCCTTTGACAGGATTGGCAGGAGACGTCCGGACAAATCAACTGTCCGGCTCCTTTGCCCGAAGGCCCAGCGGACGCTCGTTTGGCGAAGCTGCTGGTTCCGGCACCCTATGTGGTGCCGGAGAAGAAGGCCAAGAAGAAGGCCACGTGGACTCGAAAGAGTGCCCGGCGCCAGGAGGCGTCGGATCCATCATTCGACGGCTCCAAGACGCACTCACCCATGAAGACGAGGAGGAGGAGGAGGAAGAAGAGACCTCTCCCCCTCCGGCGGGGGAAGGGAAGAAAAGGAAGGCCGCCCCAACTGGGGAGGCCGAAGGGTCCAAGAAGGGGAAAACCCTTCCTCCGGACTACTCCACCAACGCCGACGACAGCGAAGAGGAGTGGCCGACCAGGACCAAGCCCCTGGCGAAATCGTAAGTATCCGGATACCAGAGTAATTCATAGTATTCCTTTATTGCATAGCTTTCCCTTATGTCGAATATGATTATGCATCCCACCCAAAGACCGGCTCGACGCGTCGACAAGAGGTTCACTGGACTCGTCGGATGTGAATTCGCTTCCGACGGCTTCCTCCCCCCGCCCTACGGACGACGCTGAAGTGTTGTCCCAACAGGTTCCAAGCCGGGAGGAGGTGGTCCTGGAGGCGCCGCAAGGCGACCTCCCAGACTCCAGGGGTGATGGGGAAAAAATCTCCCAGGGCTCCAAGTCCGGTTCTAGGCCGGACACCGCTCTGGAACCTTCAAAGGTTTCAGAGTCCGGCGGGCGACCTCCTTCCAAGAGGAGCAGGCCCTCCGTGCCGGTGACCCCCGTCCAACCGGAGGCGCCGGACAATCTGTTGGAGGCGCTCCAAGGCGCCTCCATCGACGAGGAGCACCGCACCATTATGAGTGCGGTGGTCCAGAAGGTTTAGTCCGCCAAGAGCGGACTGACTGAAGCTTGTACTAGCCTTTTAACAGGATTTGAGGTAAGTGAAGAATGTGTAAATAATATTACCGCATAGACAGTAGCCCCTGATGCTCTGTTTGGCGTTCGGGAAGAAAAACCGAATAGAGGATCAAATAAAATTCGCAGGAGTCTAACAAAAAGGAGTCAATATCCGTATGCAGGCTTCTCTGCTTGCGTCCGCCGCACTGACTACGAAAGTGGACACGCTAAAGCAGAACCTCGAGCGGTCCGAGCAAGAGCTCGGGCGTGCCAAGAAGCAGCTCGAGGACAATGAAGGTAAGAAATACCTTGTTTAAATATATATAAAAAAGGTGCAATTGCAAAAAATTACAGGATTATCGTGGCTATTGTAGGGCCACGTCTGAGGTGGCGACCCTTAAGCAAGCGCTACTCGAGGCCGAGAAGACGGCGGCCGCGGAGCGCACCGAGCGGGAGAAGTATGAGGCCGACGTTGGCAAGGTGCGGCAAGAGCTCCAGGCTCTTATGGGAAAACATGAGAGTTTGGAGCTTGACTCAAAGATGCGAGCGTCCGAGCTCGCGGTGGCTATTGAAAATGCCAAGTATGCCAAGGCCAAATCCCAGAAGACCCTCCAGGAGTTGGATGAGGCAAAAAAGATAGCGGCGGGTAAGGCATTCTTTATGCAAAGCAAACACATAAACGTGAGTTACTTGTTACTTACCCGAATCCGGAGCTCTCCAGGAGCGTTCACAGATCTCCCCCGGAGTGTGTCCGATGCCGCCGCATTCTATCGAGCCGAGGAGGGCAGCTCGACAGAGAAGGTGTTCTAGTCTCAGTATGCTGAGGCCGGACACCCCGTGCCCCTGAGCGACCAGCTGAAGCAACTGATCGAGCTCCACAAGGCGGCCGAACAGGCCATGAAGGGCCTCATAGTTCGGCTGTGGCCTGGAGAGGCTCAGCTGGGAGCTATTTCGGGCTGGTGCGGCGGCTGGTGGAGGCCTGTCCAAGGCTCGCAGTCATCAAGTGCTCCGTCTGCATTGAAGGTGCCCGTAGGGCCCTTGCCCGTGCTAAGGTGCACTGGGGCAAGCTGGATGCTGAGAAGCTTGTGAAGGACGGGCCACCGCCGGGGAAAGAGCATCGCAAGCCCGAAAATTATTATAAGGATGTTCTGAAGGGTGCCTGTCTTGTGGCGGATGAATGTTCCAGAGATGTAATTTTTGAGTAAAACTCGCTCGTTTTGTCATGTGCGCTGAAAACTTGTTCATATGCGCTAAGCAATGCTGTTTGAATTTAAAATATTACCTTCTGTGCGGTTGTTTATCAATTTTGAGAGATGGCGAGTCGTCGGCTTCTGCCCCCGTGCCGCCAGTGCTGGGGTGTTCGGGGATAAACCTGAGCGCTCTTTTTCCCATGTTTGGGTCCTTCGAGGGAGGCGCTCAGCCCAACGAACAAGGCAATCGGACTATAATGCATGAACACTCTCACTTAGCCATAGAATTCTATAATTTTAAATTTCGGCGAGGCCCCTGGTATTCGGAAGACCGAGTTCGGGGCGCTATCCACGCCTTGGCCGGATAGAGCCGGCTCCTCGCTCTAAGCGGCATAAGTCTTTAGGGACTCGAAAAAACCTCTCGAACAGTGACCAGCTCTCGCCTCATCATGACAGTCAGTTTTAGCTTTCTCCACTGAGGTGCTCGACCCAGCTCAACTGGGGCACAATCGCAGTGGTTCTCCTAGTGCTACCTTAGCCGATATAGCGGAACGTAAGGCACCAAAACATAGGAGCCGGGCAAACCCAACATTTGACCAAAGACATGATTCGGAGCCGATGCATATAATGCTATAAGTTCGGGGTGCCACACTTGTTAAAGTGTTCGGACTTATCACACCATATTGAGGGGTACTAAAGCCCCTGGCGTATTTTGGCCGTACCAAAGTGTACGGGTGCAACATGTCGTTAAGGAACATATATTTGTAAAAAAAAGTAATGCAAAAATAGACAGAAGCTATGCATTGTTTATTAAAAAGGGCTGCGGTTGAAGCAGAACGATACAAATAATGTGATAAGCAAAAGGTTGGACTATTTTAACATGTTCGTTCCAGGGGCAGGCTGTGGAATGGTATGCGAAACAGGTATACTGCTCGTGATAGAGACCACCTGGGAGTTCCGTAATGCGGCATGGCTTGTCTGCTTCCCTAGTTCTTGCATCGTTTGTGCAGCAATTGAACTGCCGAACAGGCCTTCCGAAGAGTGGAGTCCTGAAAGTAAGAGAAAATTAAAAAATCGGCAGCCCCTGGTGCGGTTTAAGCCGTGCGTTGGGCGTGCCGTGATGGTGCCCCTCCCCCTGTACCCATGGTATTTCTAGAGCGTAGTTATGTACGCGAAGTACTGGTTCCGCATTTTTGCAAGGGCTGGGGTTGGGGCCACATTGCTACGCCTGCTCGGAGCGTGCCAGGTGGTCTTGTTGTAGGTTACTCCAGGCGCGCTTGACGGTGTCCGGACATTTAATGGCCGGACTGGAGAACCGCCTGGAGAGGCTGCTTTGTACTTCCGCTGCAAGGGCCGCCGTGTGCTCCTCCGTTCGGAGGGAGCGTTCGGTGCTTCCATTGACCGTAATTACTCCTCGAGGGTATGGCATCTTGAGCTTAAGGTATGCATAGTGCGGTACCGCATTGAACTTGGCAAATGCGGTTCGTCCGAGCAGAGCGTGATAGCCACTGCGGAATGGGACTATGTCGAAGATTAACTCCTCGCTTCGGAAATTATCCGGAGATCCAAAGACCACTTCAAGTGTGACTGAGCCTGTACAGTTGGCCTCTACACCTCGTATTACGCCTTTAAAGGTCGTTTTGGTGGGCCTAATCCTTGAGGGATCTATGCCCATTTTCCGCACTGTATCCTGGTAAAGCAGGTTCAGGCTACTACCGCCGTCCATAAGGACTCTAGTGAGATGAAATCCGTCAATAATTGGGTCTAGAACCAATGCGGCGAATCCGCCATGACGGGTGCTAGTGGGATGGTCCCTTCGATCAAAGGTGATCGGGCAGGAGGACCATGGGTTGAACTTTGGGGCGACTGGCTCTATCGCGTATACGTCCCTTAACGCGTGCTTCCGCTCCCTCTTGGGGATGTGGGTTGCGTATATCATGTTCACCGTCTGCACTTGTGGGGGGAAACCCTTCTGTCCACTGTTGTTCGGCGGCCGGGGCTCTTCGTCGTCATCGCTATGCAGCCCCTTGTCTATATTTTCGGCATTGAACTTGCCTGCCTGCTTGAACACCCAATAATCCCTGTTGGTGTGATTGGCCGGCTTTTCGGGGGTGCCATGTATTCTGCACAAGCGGTCGAGTATTCGGTCCAAACTGGACGGGCCCCTAGGATTCCTTTTGAATGGCTTTTTCCGCTGACCGGATTTAGAGCCTCTGAATCCGGCATTAACTGTCGTATCCTCAGCATTGTCGCCGTTAATGCGGCGCTTCTGCTTGTTGCGACGCGACCTGCCACTACTGTCCCTAGTATCCGAATTACCAGGGTTCTTGGTCATATTGTTGCTACGAGCAAGCCAGCTATCTTCTCCCGCGCAAAAGCGGGTCATGAGTGTCGTGAGTGCTGCCATAGACTTCGGCTTTTCCTGTCCAAGGTGCCGGGCAAGCCACTCGTCATGGATATTGTGCTTGAAGGCTGCTAGGGCCTCAGTGTCCGGACAGTCGACTATTTGATTTTTCTTTGTTAGGAACCGTGTCTAGAATTGCCTGGCCGATTCCTCTGGCTGCTGAACTACGTGACTTAGGTCATCGGCGTCTGGGGGTCGCACATAAGTGCCCTGGAAATTATCGAGGAATGCGGCTTCCAGGTCCTTCCAACAATTGATTGATCCTGTTGGCAAGCTGTTAAGCCAATGCCGAGCTGGTCCTTTAAGCTTGAGTGGGAGGTATTTGATGGCGTGGAAATCATCGCCGCGGGCCATGTGGATATGAAGGAGATAATCCTCGATCCATACCGCAGGATCTGTTGTGCCATCATATGATTCGATGTTTACGGGTTTGAAACCCTCGGGGATTTGATGATCCATTATTTCGTCTGTGAAGCATAGTGGGTGTGCGGCGCCTCTGTACTGGGCTATATCACGACGTAGCTCCAATGAGCTTTGTCTACTGTGTTTGGCCCTGCCGAATTCATGGACGGCGTGACGGTTACCGTCTCGAGCCGTGGGGCGCCCACGCGATCCGTAGATCGATCTTGTTTGCCTTGCCTTGTCCTCCAACATATCTCGTAAGTCCGGCGCATATTCCCGTGCCTTGGTACGGGGTGCGGCTTGAGTGGAGGGCCGAGAGGCCTCTCTGTCGCGGCCACGAGGTGGCCGGTCGGCCGCATCAAGTGCTTCCTCCTCTAATCGGGGTAGCAACCTGCGCTTTGGGTAGCTCTTGGAGGGGCGTTCGAGTTTATGCTCTTCGGCCGCAAGGACTTTAGTCCATCTGTCGACTAGCAAATCTTGGTCAGCTCTAAGCTGTTGCTGTTTTTTCTTGAGGCTTCTTGTCGTGGCCATAAGCCTGCATTGAAAACGCTCTTTCTCGACGGGATCCTCTGGCACGACGAATTCGTCGTCGTTGAGGCTTGCCTCGTCTTCTGAGGGAGGCATATAATTATCGTCCTCGACCTCTCTATCTGCCGCTCTCTCATGAGGGCTGGTTTCTCCATCCTCCTGTGCTAAATCCTGCTGGAGGGGGTTTTCTTAGGCACTTTCCGGAGTATTATTATCTCCCGTGCTGGAATCACCATATTTGTTTTGGCGGGATTTTGAGCGGCGCTGCTGACGCCGGCGCTTAGGCTGTTTCTTGGAGGGGTCATCCTCCGTTGTTCCATCGCCATCTCCTTCTTTTGGGGTGTCCACCATGTATATGTCATATGACGAGGTGGCTTTCCAGGGCCTGATAGGCGCTGGTTCTTCATCGTCTCCTTCATTGGCGTCCATACTGTCGATGTCTTCGGAGTCGAAGTCGAGCATGTCGGTTAAGTCGTCGACAGTGGCTACAAAGTGGGTGGTGGGTGGGCTTTGAATTTTTTCATCGTCCGAATCCCAACCTTGCTGATCGTAGTCCGGCCAGGGCTCTCCTGATAAAGAGAGAGACTTCAGTGTCTTCAGAATATCGCCGAAAGGCAAGTGCTAAAAGATGTCTGCGGCAGTAAACTCCATAATCGGCGCCCAATCGGATTCGATCGGCAGGGGCGCGGAGGGTTCGGAGTCCGAAGAGGAGTCCGGCTCCTTGGAGTCACGAGTCTCGCAGAGTGCGGGGCTGGTGTTCGGCTCGATCGCCGTTGGGATCGCAGCCCCCGAGGCGGCGTCCAACCACCCATCCTCGATCGGTGCAGTTGGCTCCGAATTAAGGGTCGAAGCCGATGCGGGTGCGGCCTCCAGGGCACTGTTCGGCGGCAGAGCTAGATCATGCTCGTCGTGACAATGTGGCGCGCTCGGCAGTGGCTCGAATCTGTCGAGGATCAAGTCCCCGCGGATGTCAGCCGTGTAGTTTAAACTTCCAAATCTGACCTGACGGCCAGGGGCATAGCTTTCGATCTGCACCAGATGGCCAAGTGAATTGGCCCGCAGTGCGAAGCCGCCGAAGATGAAGATCTGTCCAGGGAGGAAGGTCTCACCCTGGACTGCATCGCCATTGATGATCGTAGGAGCCATCAAGCCTGACGGCGACGACACAGAGGAACTCTCAATGAAAGCACCAATGTCGGTGTCAAAACCGGCGGATCTCGGGTAGGGGGTCCCGAACTGTGCGTCTAGGCCGGATGGTAACAGGAGGCAAGGGACACGAAGTTTTACCCAGGTTCGGGCCCTCTCAATGGAGGTAAAACCCTACGTCCTGCTTGATTAATATTGATGATATGGGTAGTACAAGAGTAGATCTACCACGAGATCAGAGAGGCTAAACCCTAGAAGCTAGCCTATGGTATGATTGTGTTGTCCTACGGACTAAAACCCTTCGGTTTATATAGACACCGGATAGGGTTAGGGTTACATAGAGTCGGTTACAATGGTAGGGTTACATATCTGTATCACCAAGCTTGCCTTCCACGCCAAGGAAAGTCCCTTCCGGACACGGGACGAAGTCTTCAATCTTGTATCTTCATAGTCCAGGAGTCCGGCTGAAGGTATAGTCTGGCCATCCAGACACCCCCTAATCTAGGACTCCCTCACTCGCGATGCACAAGGTTTCTCCTCATATACTATTTCACCTTAGCTAGAGGTCTGTCGCCCCCCTGGATTTCAATTCCTGATCAGTTGATTCCCAATTAACGAAAGCATTCCCTGATGTAACAGGCACCAGTCTGCCTATTACGCCGGGGAAGCAGCGCCTCGGTGTTTATCTTAGGGGCGTGTGGGGCCTAGAGCTACTGGCGCCTGATCTGGAGGTCAGCCGGGATTAAAGGGATGGCCTGGGGGCGCTGCCAAGCATGGAGGTGGTGTGAGGTCGAGGGGAGGGCGGGGGGCTGAGGCAGGGGTCTGGGCCGGTGGTCGCTGGCGGTTCGAGAATGATCGTCAACAGTGACTGGCGGGAGTTAGATGAAGGCCATCTGCCCGTTCCTTATAGATCGGACGGTTCATAAAAAAATCGACTGGCCTATTTATTTTCAGTCGATTGTTATCTTGATAGGACCACATGTGGTGGTGTGCTGGAGGAGTACCTGCATTTCCTGTGCTTATATATTACAAAATCATACGGAGTAGAATCTAATTTTGTTTGCCATGCAATGTTGTAGAGCTATCATATGTCTCCTGTCATTTGTTTTTCAGCCACCTGCTATCTGCTACTTTTACAGTGCACTAGTTCTGCACACACTTCACCCATACTCTCACTATTGTGTTTTTATGCAATGGTATTTTAGACTCTGCTACCTTCACATAAGCAGAAAATAAAAGAGAGAAGTTGCTCCATCATGGTACACGGCTAGGCCAGACACGTTTCACCCATTTAAAGGCTGCAGTGTCAGCAGATGGAGACGGTAAACGTAGCTCAGGAGTTGATGACCTCGCTCCCAATGAACCACCATCCCAGGTGCCTGCTTTAACTTCACGGTGTCATATGTGGTTGCATGTTGGCTATGGTGTCTAGCTTGTATTCGAAAGGCCGAACTCGGTACTCGGTATTTATTAAGGTAAGGAAAGATATTTTTTACATGAACCACCATCCCGGGAGCACCAGAAGTCAAATGGCTAGTCAGGGCACTGGCCAAGCCAGTGACAAGCCCAGCACGGACAGGCATCACCTGGAAGCCAACTAAAAAGCCACGATGATGGCGAAGCAGCCCACCTCCCACCAGGCTCTCAGGTCCTAGATGATCATGCTCACCACTCCAGCCGGATGTCTAGCTTGTATTGCTTCCAATTTGGTTAAATTGCATCTGCTTAGCTTACACACTATACCTTTGAATATGACATGCCTTCCTGTTTTTGGTACATGGTAGTACATCTGTCTATTAACCATGTTCTTACATCAAACTAATGTTCTTGTGTATCCCTCATCAATCACTTATGATGAGGCAGTCAGGCAAGTGGACTACTGCAAGAAAATATCCTCATTTAAAGATTGCAGCGTCAACCTCCCCACATGATTCTCAAGAAACAACAAGGCTAGATGAAGATAGTGAACGTAGCTCTATAGTTGATTACCGCATTTCCCCTACACTAGCATCGCGGGTGCTTGCTCTAACTTGGCAGCGTGATATGTGGTTGCGTGTTGCATATGGTGTCTAGATTGTAATTCTTCCAATCTGGTTAAATTGCATGTGCTATTCTGCTTAGTTTATACATTATACCTGTTAATGTGACATGCCTTCCTATTTTTAGTACATAGTACATCTGTCTATTAAGCATGTCCTTACATAAAACTATTGTTTTTCGTATCCCACATAAATCAATATGACGAGACACCTTTAATATATGCAGTGTGATATTAGTTGCATCTTTCATATGATTTATAGCATGCGCTGCTTCTAATTTGTTGAAATGCCATTTATGATGCGACGCTTTTAACTTGGCAGAGTCATATTGGTTGCATCTTTCATGTGGTGTCTAGCTTGCATTGCTTCTTATTTGTTGAAATGGTTTTTGCTTAGTTTACACAAACAGTTGTGAATATGCCATGCCGTCCTATTTTTTGTATTATTCTGATGTCTACTACACAACCTTCTTCTTGTAGACGTTGTTGGGCCTCCAAGTGTAGAGGTTTGTAGGACAGTAGCAAATTTCCCTCAAGTGGATGACCTAAGGTTTATCAATCCGTAGGAGGCGTGGGATGAAGATGGTCTCTCTCAAGCAACCCTGCAATGTCGCGACCCGACCCGAATGGATCAAGCGCTCTGTGCTCAGGTGTCATCCCTGGATCAGTAATGCTGACACCACACAGTACATCGAAAGATTTATAGCAGAGTGGCAATCACACACTTATTACATCGTTGTCTCAAAGAGAACTTATTACAATAAAAATGGCTTAAGGCCATCTAGTGTCGATAACAGCGGAAGACTTGGAAGATAAATGGGTCCATCAACTCCAGCGGCATCACTGAGTATAGAACCACGACCTAAAACACCTTACTCGTCGTCTGAAAAGTCTGCAACATGAAAGTTGCAGCACGAAAATGGGTCAGCACATGGAATATGCTGGCAAAGTAACACATAGAGAGTAATGGAATGAAACAGCTATACTATATGCATATATGGCTGGTGGAAAGCTCTATGGTTACAGTTTTGCATAAAGCCAGTTTTTCCCTACTGCAAAGGAATAAATCTATTTAACTATCATGGTGGTTGTGAAACATCGAGAATGGTTGACAGCATTCCGATCCCAATTAAGTGAACAATTAAAACCCAACAACATTAATTAGAAGTAACATGTTGAGATTCACTTGATATTCAAGTACTAGATACTCAAGTTGTCCATAACCGGGGACACGGCTAATCATGATTAGTTTGTACACTCTGCAGAGGTTTGCGCACTTTTCCCCACATGACTCGATCGCCTCCATTTGTTTTCTCGCACTACATGGTGTTTGAGAAACGGATGACCGAGACATAGTCTTTCAGAAGCACTAGCACCTTACATGTGGGGTAGACCGTACCACCTACAACCCCTACATCTGCTAGTCCACCCCGTAAGAGTTCGCACAACTTAGTCAACTATGCCAGAGCCCATAGTAGCATGTGGCTGCACACGGAAGTTTCTAGCATGAATGATCTTATGATCCCTTTGAGCCTGGGTGGCGGTCCAAAATAAAACAGGCAAGTCCTGATAGACATAAGGTGCCTCAATCCACCCAGATGTGTGTTTAAGTTGCCACCTTAGATAAACCATTAAAATTATCAACTCACATCTGTCATGGATATCACTCACCCATTCCACGTCTACTAGCATAGCATGGCATAATAAGCAAACATAGAAGGAACTCCCAAAGGTTTCATCCCACAATTTAATTAGATCCTAATCATGCAATGTGTGAGGATTGATCTAATGCAATAAAACATGGGTTGTAGAAAAGGTATGATCAAAGTGTTACTTGCCTTGCTGATGATCCGCGAGACCTAGGGTTTCGAAGTAACAGGCGGCGCAATCCGGGTGATCTATCGCAGACAAACAACAAGCACACAATAAGTACTCATCTAATGCACAGGTAAAACTCGATCAAGAGAACGAACCAGGTAGTTCAACTTAATAACTCCGGTTGCAAAGAAAGAAAATAACCGAACAGACGACGGAAAAACAAACGGCGGAAGAAAACAACTCGGTTCTAGCAAGTTGAAACTAGGTCAAATTTTACCGGGGCAAAAACTTTTTTAAGTTGATTAGACGGAACGGCGGTTTCGAAACGAAACTCCAGGCGCTTGAATCACCTGATTCCGATAAACGAGCGAGAAGAAAGATTAGAACGAAGATCAGATCTGAGATCACGATCGTGGAATAAATCCGACGAAAAGAAAACGGAGAACGGTTAAACGAACGGACGTCCGTTAACCTAGAAGAATCCGGTGATCATGTTCGTTAGGACGAACGGTCCGGCGAACGGTCCAGAGGCAACTAAATCGGAAAAGAAAACGAATCCGATCTAGGGTTTCAGAGAAGAAAAACCAAAACGAAAAACCGATCTAGAAAACGAATCAGAAGAGAAGAAAAGAATCGGAACGATTAGAAGAAAACGATCCGAGGAAAAGAGACGCGGGGCAACCTCCGGCGAGGTCTCCGGCGAGGGGCTCCGGCGGCGTGGCGTATGGGCGGCGGCGGCGTGGGCAAGGTGCGGCGGCGCGGGTGTGGGGTGGCACGGCGGCGGTGTAGGGCGCGGGGTGGGGTGCGGTGGAGGGCTTGGTTTGATGATTTAGAGGGGGGGTGTTGGGGTATTTATATAGGTGAGGGGTGAGGAGACTTGGGGTAGGGGACAAGAAATAGAGAGGGAAAAGGAAAACGAAACAAAGGAAAGGGGAGGGGCTAACCCTAGCCGGACTCGGCTAGAGCAAGAGGCGGCGGTGACTGGCGCCTGCCTTGCCTGGCGCATGGCGCGCAGGGAGGCTGGGGCGGTGGCCGGCTGGCTGGGCCTTTGGCCCGGCTGGCCTGCGGGGTTTTTTTAACTGGTTCCGCGCGCAGAAAAACACAGAAAAGAAAACTAAACGAACTCCAAAATTCCTAAAGTAAATTTTCCCCGACTCCTAAAAATGAGCAGAACAAAATGAACTTTTCTCCGGGCCTAAAATGCAATTTTTGAAAACGCGCATTTTTCCCTATCCAAAGAAAACAAACAAACTCCGGCAAACAAAATTTGAGCTATTTATTAAATCTTCATTTTTTTCCTAAATTTGGGAAAGTCATATTATTCCCTCTCTCATATATTTTGACACCGGAAAAAAAATTGAAGATGAAATAAATAAATCAAATGATCCTCTTTTCAAATTCGAGAAAACTCTCAAATATGAAAATAACGAAATCTCCAACTCTCTCCGAAGGTCCTTGAGTTGCGTGAAATTTCTAGGATCAACCAAAATGCAAGAAATATGATATGTATGATGATCTAGTGTATAACATTCCAAATTAAAAATTTGGGATGTTACAAACCTACCCCCCTTAGGATGAATCTCGCCCTCGAGATTTGGGTTGGCTAGAAAATAGGTGAGGGTGGTCCTTGAGCAAATCTTCTTCTCTCTCCCAGGTGGCTTCATCCTCTGAGTGGTGGTTCCACTGAACTTTGCAAAACTTGATAACCTTGCTGCGGGTAACTCTGCTGGCATAATCAAGAATCTTGACTGGCTTCTCCTCATACGTTAAGTCGTCCTTCAACTGAATCGCTTCAAACGGTACTGTATCTCTTAGCGGTACCTCCGCCATCTCGGCGTGACATTTCTTCAGCTGAGAAACATGGAATACATCATGAACTCCTGACAGTCCCTCTGGTAATTCCAACTTATAAGCGACTTCTCCCATACGTTGCAAGATCTTGTACGGTCCAACAAAACGCGGTGCTAACTTTCCCTTAACTCCAAAGCGCTTAACTCCTCTAAGTGGGGATACTCGGAGATAAACTCTGTCTCCGGTTTCGTAAACTGTCTCCTTGCATTTAGAATCTGCATAGCTCTTCTGCCTAGACTGGGCTACCTTGAGCCTATCGCGAATCAACTTAACTTTCCGTTCAGACTCCTTAATCAAATCTGGTCCAAAGAATTGACGGTCTCCAACTTCGTCCCATGAAAACGGTGTCCTGCACCTCCTTCCGTATAAAGCTTCGAAAGGTGCCATCTTTAAACTGGTTTGGTAACTGTTGTTATAAGAAAACTCCGCATACGGCAAGTTATCGTCCCAACTAGATCCATAATCTAGTGCACAAGCTCTCAGCATATCTTCCAAAATCTGATTGACTCTCTCGGTCTGTCCATCTGTCTGCGGGTGAAAAGCTGTGCTGAACTCTAGTCTGGTTCCTAAAGTTTCATGCAACTGATTCCAAAACTTTGAGGTAAATTGGGTTCCTCTATCTGATACGATACTCCTCGGAACTCCATGCAAACAAATGATCCTAGTCATGTATATCTTCGCCAACTTAGCACTGGTGTAAGTGGTCTTAACTAGAATAAAATGTGCTACCTTTGTCAAACGATCAACTACTACCCATATCGAGTCATACCCTGCTTTCGTCCTGGGTAGTCCTGTGATAAAATCCATGCCTATCTTATCCCACTTCCATTCGGGTATCAGCAATGGTTGTAACAATCCTGCTGGCTTCTGATGCTCTGCCTTTACTCTCTGACATACGTCACAAACTGCTACATATGCTGCAATATCCTTCTTCATTCCGGTCCACCAGAATGTTTCCTTTAAGTCCAAATACATCTTGGTATTCCCTGGGTGAATCGAATACGGTGAATCATGTGCCTCTTGCAAAATCAACTTCCTGATCTCCGGGTTATTGGGTACATAAACACGGTCCTCAAACCATAAGGTATCGTGCTCATCCTCACGAAATCCCTTTGCTTTTCCTTCGCTCAATTTCTCTTGTATAGTAGCAATCTCCTTGTCAGATTTCTGAGCTTCTCTGATCTTATCCATCAATGTTGACTGAATCTCCAATGTTGCTACATAGCCTCTCGGAACTATTTCCAAACATAGCTCACGAAGGTTTTCTGCTAACTCCTTGGGTATTTTTCCTGTCATTAACGTATTGACATGGCTCTTACGGCTCAATGCGTCAGCTACTACATTAGCTTTTCCGGGATGGTAATGCAATCTCATGTCATAATCCTTGATGAGCTCCAACCATCTCCTTTGTCTGAGGTTCAACTCCTTCTGCGTGAAAATGTACTTCAAACTCTTGTGATCCGTGTACACCTCACAATGATTTCCAATGAGGAAATGTCTCCACGTCTTCAATGCATGCACTACGGCTGCTAACTCCAAATCATGCGTGGCATAATTCAACTCATGAGGCTTCGGTTGCCGTGAAGCATACGAAACAACTCTTCCTTCCTGCATAAGCACTGCTCCAAGTCCTCGACGTGAAGCGTCGCAATACACCTCATAATCCTTGGTCTGATCTGGCAAAATCAATACTGGTGAGGTAACCAAACGTTTCTTCAACTCCTGGAAACTAGCCTCACACTCCTCAGTCCATTTGAACTTAGTATCCTTCTTCAACAACTCCGTCATAGGCTTTGCAATCTTTGAAAAGTTCTCAATGAATCTCCGGTAGTATCCTGCGAGTCCAAGAAAACTCTGGATCTCTCCAACTGTTGTTGGTGATTCCCATTCGGTTATGGTCTCAACCTTAGTGGGGTCAACTGCTATACCTTCTCCGGATATAATGTGTCCGAGGAATCCAACTTCCTTCAACCAAAACTCACATTTGCTGAATTTGGCGTATAACTGATGTTCCCTTAGTTTCTCCAAATCCAAACGCAAATGTTCCTTATGCTCCTCTTCATTCTTTGAATAAACCAGGATGTCATCAATGAACACTATGACGAACTTATCCAAAAACTCCATAAACACGTTGTTCATCAGGTTCATAAAATAGGCAGGTGCGTTAGTCAATCCAAATGACATAACGGTATACTCATACAGTCCATATCTCGTGGTGAATGTTGTCTTAGGTATGTCCTGCTCTCGAATCTTCAACTGATGGTACCCTGATCGCAAATCGATCTTGGAAAACACTTTAGCTCCTTGCAACCGATCAAACAGATCATTGATCATTGGTAGTGGGTACTTGTTCTTGATGGTTACTTCATTCAATCCCCGATAATCAACAACCATCCTTAATGATCCATCCTTCTTTTCCACTAGAAGTACGGGTGATCCCCAAGGCGAAGAACTTGGGCGAATGTAACCTTTATCCAATAACTCCTTAATCTGATTCTTAATTTCCACCAATCCTTTGCTGGCATCCGGTATGGTTGCTTTGATATTGGGCCGGTACCTGGCAATAACTCAATCAAAAACTCAATGTCTCTATCCGGTGGCATGCCTGGTAATTCCTCAGGAAATACATCAGGAAAATCCTTTACCACTGGTACTTCTTCTTGCACAACTCCTGTTAAAGAATTTACTTGTGTCCTGTTTGGCACATGCCGGGATACATACTTGATCCTTCTTCCTTCTGGTGTGGTAAGCAAAATTGACTTACTAGCACAATCGATGTTTCCTCCATACATCGACCACCAATCCATGCCTAATATCACATCCAATCCTTGAGATTCCAATACTATTAGGTCTGAGGGAAACACATAGTTACCAATCCTTAATGGTAACCGATCACACCATCGTCTGGCCATAAACTCCGCTCCTGGTGAGCTTACTAACATGGGTGACCTAAGGGCTTGGGTTGGCAGGTTATATTTATCCACAAATCCCCTTGATATGTATGAATGCGATGCACCAGTATCAAAAGAACGAGTGCAGTAAATGACTTAACCAAAAACTTACCGATTACTGCATCAGGCTGATCTTCAACCTCCTCCACACTAACGTGGTTCACCTGTCCCCTATTGAAAGGGTTCGGCTTCTTCCCAGAGCTTCCATTGCCATTTCCATTCTGGCCTTCGGGACATTCATTGGCATAATGTCCGGTCTTGGAACACTTGAAACAGGTGACTTGACTCAGGTCTCTCTTGGCTGGGGTTGATGGGGTGGTCCGGTTCTGGCCTTTGCTTCCTCCATTCCCATTACCATTCTTGTGGCCATTGTGGTTGTGCGAACTACCTCCTCCATGGGTATGCTGAAACTGAAATCCCGATTTAGGGGTAAAACGGGGCTTCTGCTGGGCTCCAGAGTTATACTTCCCCTGTCCATACTTCCTCTTGCGGTTCTCAATCTGCTGTTGCTTCCCTTCAATCATGATGGCACGATCTACCAACTCTTGGTAGTTGTTGAAACTCGCCACCATCAACTTCATGCTTAGTTCATCATTCAGTCCTTCCAGAAACTTCTCCTGCTTAGCTGCATCCGTAGCAACGTCATCTGGGGCATAACGTGCTAACTTGCTGAAATCATCAACGTACTGGCCTACTGTCCTTCCTCCTTGGCGTAAGTTGCGAAACTCACGCTTCTTCAGGGCCATAGCTCCTGCTGAAACATGGGCAGTGCGGAAAGCTTGCTGAAACTGATCCCATGTGACAGTGTCAACTGGGTAAGTGGCTGTGAAATTCTACCACCATGCTGCCGCGGGTCCGTCAAGCTGGTGAGCGGCAAACTTCACTTTCTCACCATCCGTGCATCCTGCAGTGGTCAACTCCCTTCCTATCTTACGGAGCCAATCGTCTGCTACTATTGGCTCGGTGCTACTGGAAAACACCGGCGGATTTAGCCTAAGGAAACGGGCTAAGTGGTCAACAGGTGGTGGTGGTGGTGGTGGGTTGTTGTTGTTGTTCTGCTGGTTCTGGACTAACATCTGCATCAATTGATTCTGCTGCTGGATCAACTGAGTGAGCTCCGGTGGAAATCCATTGTCACGTCTCGGAGGCATCTGAGGGTTTAGAAAAGACGAGAATTAAGAATAGAGTGAGGTCTAAAGGGAAAACACTACCCCAATGCACATGAGCAAATGCACACAAAAATCACTTCAATCAATCAAACAAGGGCTTACAAACGGTCTAACTATCGCAAAAGTGCTCGAACTATAATGTTTACATGGGGGGAATACTACTACTATCTGGTGGTCATCTAGAAATTTGGACCGGTGGAAGACTCCATGATATCTGCTCCAGCTTCGTCTTCAAAGTCGGGTTCACTTGGATCCGAATCGGTGTCATCGATGATGATGTAGTTGTCCGGGCATGCGACGTACTCGTCTTCCTCCTTGGATCCTAACTTCCTCTTGAGTTCTTCAATCTCCTGCTTAAGATCGCCATTGTGTCTTGCTAGAGCTACAATCTCGTCCATGTAGTCCTTGCGTGTAGACTTCAGTTCTCCTTCTAGCTCGATGATCCTTGCCTTCGCATTCTTCAACTCTATCATGTCATTGCACATCTGGTTCTCATGGCGTCGAATGTGCTGGTTTAACTCCTGGATGAAAGATGCAATGGATCTATCCTTCTTGGTGCTGACTAACTCCCATTGTTCATCTCGGCGTCCGCAAATCTGGTAGATAGTGTCCTTAAGGTCTTCTTGATAAACTTCTCCAATGCGTCCTATGGTGATATGAGCTGCCATGCTCCTTCCCAGACTCCAGGTTGGTGCATTGAAAACACTATCTATAGGCTTCGTAATTGGCGCGAATGTCCTTCCCGAAACATGAGCTTGAATCTTCCAGCGCTCCTCTTCAGGCAGAGTGGCGTTGAAGGTTCCCATGAAGCTTGGTAATCCAATGTTCAAGTACTTGGTGACTTCCTTCAAGTGGAATCCAAATGGTGTGCCTTCATCCGGTTGGGCGTACTTAATCTTCGCGTGCGTCATCCTAAAAGAGTAGAAAAGATGAGGAGTTAGAAAATGAGAAGAGAATGGTGATCTATGGCTTTAACTTAGTGGTCGTGTCCTACAGTCAGCGTGTGCTCTGATACCATCTCTGTCGCGACCCGACCCGAATGGATCAAGCGCTCTGTGCTCAGGTGTCATCCCTGGATCAGTAATGCTGACACCACACAGTACATCGAAGGATTTATAGCAGAGTGGCAATCACACACTTATTACATCGTTGTCTCAAAGAGAACTTATTACAATAAAAATGGCTTAAGGCCATCTAGTGTCGATAACAGCGGAAGACTTGGAAGATAAATGGGTCCATCAACTCCAGTGGCATCACTGAGTATAGAACCATGACCTAAAACACCTTACTCGTCGTCTGAAAAGTCTGCAACATGAAATTTGCAGCCCGAAAACGGGTCAGCACATTGAATATGCTGGCAAAGTAACACATAGAGAGTAATGGAATGAAACAGCTATACTATATGCATATATGGCTGGTGGAAAGCTCTATGGTTACAGTTTTGCGTAAAGCCAGTTTTTCCCTACTGCAAAGGAATAAATTTATTTAACTATCATGGTGGTTGTGAAACATCGAGAATGGTTGACAGCATTCCGATCCCAATTAAGTGAACAATTAAAACCCAACAACATTAATTAGAAGTAACATGTTGAGATTCACTTGATATTCAAGTACTAGATACTCAAGTTGTCCATAACCGGGGACACGGCTAATCATGATTAGTTTGTACACTCTGCAGAGGTTTGCGCACTTTTCCCCACATGACTCGATCGCCTCCGTTTGTTTTCGCACTACATGGTGTTTGAGAAGACGGATGACCGAGACATAGTCTTTCAGAAGCGCTAGCACCTTACGATGTGGGGTAGACCGTACCACCTACACCCCTACTCTGCTAGTCCACCCCGTAAGAGTTCGCACAACTTAGTCAACTATGCCAGAGCCCATAGTAGCATGTGGCTGCACACGGAAGTTTCTAGCATGAATGATCTTATGATCCCTTTGAGCCTGGGTGGCGGTCCAAAATAAAATAGGCAAGTCCTGATAGACATCAGGTGCCTCAATCCACCCAGATGTGTGTTTAAGTTGCCACCTTAGATAAACCATTAAAATTATCAACTCACATCTGTCATGGATATCACTCACCCATTCCATGTCTACTAGCATAGCATGGCATAATAAGCAAACGTAGAAGGAACTCCCAAAGGTTTCATAATAATAAAGGTAATAGGTACTACCTCATCTACTTCCCATCCCACAATTTAATTAGGTCCTAATCATGCAATGTGTGAGGATTGATCTAATGCAATAAAACATGGGTTGTAGAAAAGGTATGATCAAAGTGTTACTTGCCTTGCTGATGATCCGCGAGACCTAGGGTTTCGAAGTAACAGGCGGCGCAATCCGGGTGATCTATCGCAGACAAACAACAAGCACACAATAAGTACTCATCTAATGCACAGGTAAAACTCAATCAAGAGAAAGAACCAGGTAGTTCAACTTAAGAACTCCGGTTGCAAAGAAAGAAAAGAACCGAACAGACGACGGAAAAACAAACGGCGGAAGAAAACAACTCGGTTCTAGCAAGTTGAAACTAGGTCAAATTTTACCGGGGCAAAAACTTGTTTAAGTTGATTAGACGGAACGGCGGTTTCGAAACGAAACTCCAGGCACTTGAATCACCTGATTCCGATAAACGAGCGAGAAGAAAGAATAGAACGAAGATCGGATCTGAGATCACGATCGCGGAATAAATCCGACGAAAAGAAAACAGAGAATGGTTAAACGAACGGATGTTCGTTAACCTAGAAGAATCCGGTGATCACGTTCGTTAGGACGAACGGTCCGGCAAACGGTCCAGAGGCAACTAAATCGGAAAAGAAAACGAATCCGATCTAGGGTTTCGGAGAAGAAAAACCGAAACGAAAAACCGATCTAGAAAATGAATCAGAAGAGAAGAAAAGAATCGGAACGATTAGAAGAAAACGATCTGAGGAAAAGAGACACGGGGCAACCTCCAGCGAGGTCTCCGGCGAGGGGCTCCGGCGGCGTGGCGTATGGGCGGCGGCGGCGTGGGCAAGGTGCGGCGGCGCGGGTGTGGGGTGGCGCGGCGGCGGTGTAGGGCGCGGGGTGGGGTGCGGTGGAGGGCTTGGGGCTTGGTTTGATGATTTAGGGGGGGGGTGTTGGGGTATTTATATAGGTGAGGGGTGAGGAGACTTGGGGTAGGGGACAAGAAATAGAGAGGGAAAAGGAAAACGAAACAAAGGAAAGGGGAGGGGCTAACCCTAGCCGGACTCGGCTAGAGCAAGAGGCGGCGGCGGCTGGCGCCTGCCTTGCCTGGCGCACGGCGCGCGGGGAGGCTGGGGCGGTGGCCGGCTGGCTGGGCCTTTGGCCCGGCTGGCCTGCGGGTTTTTTTTAACTGGTTCCGCGCGCAGAAAAACACAGAAAAGAAAACTAAACGAACTCCAAAATTCCTAAAGTAAATTTTCCCCGACTCCTAAAAATGAGCCGAACAAAATGAACTTTTCTCCGGGCCTAAAATGCAATTTTTGAAAACGCGCATTTTTCCCTATCCAAAGAAAACAAACAAACTCCGGCAAACAAAATTTGAGCTATTTATTAAATCTTCATTTTTTTTCCTAAATTTGGGAAAGTCATATTATTCCCTCTCTCATATATTTTGACACCGGAAAAAAAATTGAAGATGAAATAAATAAATCAAATGATCCTCTTTTCAAATTCGAGAAAACTCTCAAATATGAAAATAACGAAATCTCCAACTCTCTCCGAAGGTCCTTGAGTTGCGTGAAATTTCTAGGACCAACCAAAATGCAAGAAATATGATATGTATGATGATCTAGTGTATAACATTCCAAATTAAAAATTTGGGATGTTACATGCAACCAAAACTTTGAGAGCATCATGAAGAATATGACTAGCACATTTAAGTCTAACATTCTTCCTATGCATAGGGATTTTGTGAGCAAACAACTTACGGGAACAAGAATCAACTTGCATAGGAAGGTAAAACAAGCATAACTTCAAAATTTTAAGCACATAGAGAGGAAACTTGATATTATTGCAATTCCTACATGCATATATTCCTCCCTCATAATAATTTTCAGTAGCATCATGAATGAATTCAACAATATAACCAGCACCTAAAGCATTCTTTTCATGATCTACAAGCATGCAAAATTTACTACTCTCCACACAAGCAAAATTCTTCTCATGAATAATAGTGGGAGCAAACTCAACAAAATAACTATCATGTGATTGAAAATTAAGATCAAGATGGCAAGTTTCATGGTTATAATTATTCTTTAAAGCATACGTGTCATCACAATAAACATCATAGATAGGAGGCATGCTTTCATCATAATAAATTTGCTCATCAAAACTTGGGGGACAAAAAATATCATCTTCATCAAACATAGCTTCCCCAAGCTTGTGGCTTTGCATATCATTAGCATCATGGATATTCAAAGAATTCATACTAACAACATTGCACTCATGCTCATCATTCAAATATTTAGTGCCAAACATTTTATATATTTCTTCTTCTAGCACTTGAGCACAATTATCCTTTCCATCATACTCACGAAAGATATTAAAAAGATGAAGCGTATGAGACAAACTCAATTCCATTTTTTGTAGTTTTCTTTTTTTATAAACTAAACTAGTGATAAAACAAGAAACTAAAAGACTCGATTGCAAGATCTAAAGATATACCTTCAAGCGCTAAACCTCCCCGGCAACGGTGCCAGAAAAGAGCTTGATGTCTACTACACAACCTTCTTGTAGACGTTGTTGGGCCTCCAAGTGCAGAGGTTTGTAGGACAGTAGCAAATTTCCCTCAAGTGGATGACCTAAGGTTTATCAATCCGTAGGAGGCATAGGATGAAGATGGTCTCTCTCAAGTAACCCTGCAACCAAATAACAAAGAGTCTCTTGTGTCCCCAACTCACCCAATACAATAGTAAATTGTATAGGTGCACTAGTTCGGCGAAGAGATGGTGAAACAAGTGGTATATGGATGGTAGATAATAGTTTTTGTAATCTGAAATAATAAAAACAGCAAGGTAGCAAGTGATAAAAGTGAGCGTAAATGGTATTGCAATGCTAGGAAATAAGGCCTAGGGTTCATACTTTCACAACAATACTAACATAATTGGATCACATAACTATCCCTCAACATGCAACAAAGAGTCACTCCAAAGTCACTAATAGTGGAGAACGAACGAAGAGATTATGGTAGGGTACGAAACCACCTCAAAGTTATTCTTTCCAATCAATCCGTTGGGCTATTCCTATAAGTGTCACAAACAGCCCTAGAGTTCGTACTAGAATAACACCCTAAGACACAAATCAACCAAAACCCTAATGTCACCTAGATACTCCATTGTCACCTCAAGTATTCATGGGCATGATTATACGATATGCATCACACAATCTCAATTCATCTATTCAACCAACACATAGAACCTCAAAGAGTGCCCCAAAGTTTCTACCGGAGAATCACGACGAAAACGTGTGCCAACCCCTATGCATAGGTTCCCAATGTCACGAAACCCGCAAGTTGGTCACCTTAACATACATCAAGTGGCACGTGGTATCCCATTGTCACCATAGATATCCACGGCAAGACATACATCAAGTGTTCTCAAGTCTTTAAGGACTCAATCCGATAAGATTACTTCAAAGGGGAAACTTGATTCATTACAAGAGAGAAGAGGGGGGAAGAAACATCATAGGATCCAAATATAGTAGCAAAGCCCGCGATACATCAAGATCGTAACATCTCAAGAACACGAGAGAGAGAGAGAGAGAGAGAGATCAAACACATAGCTACTGGTACATACCCTCAGCCCCAAGGGAGAACTACTCCCTCCTCGTCATGGAGAGCGCCGGGATGATGAAGATGGCCACCGGTGAGGGTTCCCCCCTCCAGCATGGTGCCGGAACAGGGTCCCGATTGACTTTTGGTGGCTACGGAGGCTTCTGGCGGTGGAACTCCCGATCTATCTTGCGTCCTGGAAGTTTTAGGTCACGTGGGTATATATGGGTGCAGGAGGTACGTCAGGGGAGCCACGAGGGTCCCACGAGACAGGGGGGCGCGCCCGCCCCCCACCCTCGTGAGCACCTCGTTTCTTCCTTGACGTGGGGTCCAAGTCCATCAGGTGTGTTTCCTTCCAAAAATAACTTCTCTAGTTGATTTCGTTCCGTTTCGACTCCGTCTGATATTCCTTTTCTTCAAAACACTAAAATAGGCATAAAACAGCAAATCTGGGCTGGGCCTCCGGTTAATAGGTTAGTCCCAAAAGTAATATAAAAGTGGAAAATAAATCCCAATATTGCCCAAAACAGTAGATAATATAGCATGGAGCAATCAAAAATTATAGATACGTTGGAGACGTATCATATTCCTTCCTGGAATCATGTGTTTGCCTTACAACAAAGTAGTGATTGTCAGTATCATGCACGAATGGGTTCTGAAGAGTGAATTTATTTGCTTTTTCTTGTCGGTTTTACTTTACAATTCAAAATCAATAATACGGAAGGAAGTTACCAAGGCAGCGGATGATGGTGCTCCTTCCAAACGGAGGGCCTCTATAGATTCTACTCCTCCATCCCCCCAAGATGATTCCAAGACAAGATATGCATAGACACTCAACGTAGATGTGTTGATGATGAGCACGTCTCCCCTAGTGCACCATCACAGGTACTCCCTCTAACTTTGCACTGTTATATGTGGTTGCATGTTATGTATGATGTCTAGCTTGTATTGCTTCTAATTTTGTTGAATTTCATCTGGTTACTTTACACATTATACTTGTGAATAAGACATGTGTTCATGTTTCTAGAACATACAATATCTGTCTATCACACCATGTTCTTACATCAAAGTACTATTGTTGTGTAACCTGCAACAATCACTTATCATAAGACATGTTTGACTTGGGAGTGTGATATAGGTTACATCTCGCATTCTTTTCTAGCTTGTACTACTTCTAATTTGTTGAAATGGCACTTATGACGAGATAGTTTTAACTTGGTAGAGTGATATCTGTTGCATCTTTCATATGGTGTCTAGTTTTCATTGCTTCTAATTTGTTGAAATGTCTTCTCCTTAGTTTACACATCATAAGCTGTGAATATGCAATGGCATTAATGACGAGAGACCTTTAACTTGGTAGTGTGATGTTGTTTGCATCTTGCATATGATTTATTTCTTGTACTGCTTCACATTTGTTTGAACGGCATTTATGATGAGACACTGTTAACTTGGTAGAGCGATGTTTGTAGCATCTTTCATATGGTGTCCACCTTCCATTGCATTGCTTCTAATTTAGTGAAATGTCTTATGCTTAGTTTACACATCATAGTTCTGGTTATCTCATGTCGTCCTATTTTCGTACATATTACATCCTCCTATCATGTGGTTGTATAACATCAAAGTTCAGTTCGTCTGTATCATGCATCAATTTGTTCTGAAGAACTAAATTGTTATTCGTTTTTATTGTCGGCTTGACTTAACATGGCACAGAGAAAGAGGAAGCAAGACAGAACGACAGGGAAAGGGAAGCGGAAGAATCCTGCAGATTCTGCTGGTACTGATGGTGCAATAGAAGGTCAAAGTCTAGCGGAAAATTGTACCGACAAGATATCCCCTGCTACACAAGCTGCAGAACAAGCCAAACAGAAACAAATAGCTGCCACCAAACAAGCAGAGACAGCCCTAGTTGTTGCAACACCTTCCACAGTACCACCAGCTGCACGATTTACTCGTTGGTCAACTCAGCTAGTAGCATGTTCCCAAGATCCCTTGCCACCTGACACTACTTCCAAAGCACTCTTGACACAAGATGAGTTGGCAAGATCAGATGAACTTTGTGAGCTTCAACAGCAAGAAGGTAGTTGTTGGAGCCAAGTTACAGTTGCATGCTTCTTTATATGTAGTCTCACAATTTGATGTACACTAACACTTCCTATGTTTGTTGTTGGACTAGCACCTAGGCACAAGAGGAAACAAACATCAGGGATAATGCTCGATAGGTTAACTAAATCTAGAGGAGGAAAAATGGAGATCCGTTTTGAGGCAGGTTTAAAAAGGCCACGTGATGCTACAGAGTCAACGGTTGCTGTTAGGTGTCATGTACGTATCCTCCCAACATGTATTCAGTACAGGAATGACAAAGACGAAACCCAGTTCAACACCTTCCTCGACCATTTATTTGTAAGTATGGTTATGTATGGAAACTAGTAATATCGTATTGCTCTGTCCAATACTTTCTAGGTTGCTGATAATGAGACTCCCATAATTTTCAACAGATGAGGTTCAAGTTGGATAGCCAAGATGATGCAACCAGACAAGCTTGCACCCATGTTTTCAAGTCTGCTCTGTGACAGTATCAGTATAACTTGAGGAAAACTCACTTTGAAGGCAAGGCTAACAGTGAACTTGCCCAAACATCTCTAGTGGAAAATATATCGGATGAAGACTGGAGAGGCCTCGTTAAACACTGGTCCGATCCGAAGTATCAGGTACATTATATATATATATATATGATCAGATCACATGTTGAAGTCCTATTTACACATGTGCCACACAAATCTATCTTCTTGTAGGTGAACTGTTCAAAGAACAATGCCAATCGTACGAAATTGAAATTCCAACAGACGACAGGATCTCGTAGCTATATTGCACACTCCGATTCTCTTGTAATTAGTTGTTGTTTCACTCTTTTCGCTGTACCATATTATCAGATCTATATTGACTTGTTCCAAATGCAGAGGAAAGCCCGCAAGGACCAAAAAGTACCTAAACCAAATGTTGTGGAAATCTTCAAGGACTGTCACACCAGCAAGACGAAGGGCATGACTACACCAGTCAAAGCCGCTATTGTAAGTCCTTAATCCTCATGCCTTTTAACTACTACTTACTCTGACTCGTGCCTTGAACTGCATGGTTTGCAGCCAATGTCTATTACTCTTTTCAATTTTATACACAATTGTCTTAGCGTATCATTGCACCTTACAAGGTTTAAAAGAGAGGAATGATGTTCCTTTGATCTTGACGTGTAATCGAGTTCCGTGCTGGACTTGCCCACACAATGTTACAATTGTCTGTTTGTCTATTCTCAGTTGTTTTGTGGTATGAATGATGTCATATTATGCTTACCGTATTATAAAGTTTGTCTCTTTATCCTTAGCTGTCAATACAATGTGAAGAAATAGACAATACATTAGCCATGGTACATGGTCATATGTTTGGAACCTGGTTTTATTATGTACTTTGCAGTAAAATACAACTAATATTTTGCATGGGTACACCAGAATAAGTTCTGCATATAGACCAAAGCTATTTTGTTTGGTTTTGCTGCCTCCTTAATATCTTCTGTTCTAGTACTAATGTAAAAACTCAACTTTTCAGCAAGCTATGGAAAATGGTGGAACCGCCACCTTCTGAAGGTGGCGAGGCAACTATAACCGCAATGTCAGCTCTTGCTGCAGTGGGTCAGTACCTGTCCACTGACAGTGCCAAAAGCACGTTCCGGCGTAATACTGGGTTGGTTGTTAAGGCAATCTCATCCAAACTGCCTCATGATCAAGATATGCAAGCTCAAAACAATGTTATATCTGCGCTCCAGTCACAAGTTGAGGGAGTCCTGGATTAGGGGGTCTTCGGACAGCCGGACCATATCCTTTGGCCAGACTGTTGGACTATGAAGATACAAGATTGAAGACTTCGTCCCGTGTCCGGATGGGACTCTACTTGGCGTGGAAGGCAAGCTAGGCAATACGGATATGTATATCTCCTCCCTTGTAACCGACTTTATGTAACCCTAGCCCCCTCCGGTGTCTATATAAACCGGAGGGTTTAGTCCGTAGGACAACAGACAATCATACCATAGGCTAGCTTCTAGGGTTTAGCCTCTCTGATCTCGTGGTAGATCAACTCTTGTAATACTCATATCATCAAGAACAATCAAGCAGGACGTAGGGTATTACCTCCATCAAGAGGGCCCGAACCTGGGTAAACATCGTGTCCCCTGCCTCATGTTACCATCCGCCTTAGACGCACAGTTCGGACCCCCTACCCGAGATCCGCCGGTTTTGACACCGACATTGGTGCTTTCATTGAGAGTTCCACTGTGTCGTCATCATAAGGAGGATGGCTCGTCTTGTTGCCAAGGACAACATCACCTCTGGGGGAGCCCTGGCTGTAGGCCAAACTCTCCGACTAGGCGGCTTCGTCATGACCGCCCACTCAGCTGATGTGCCGATGATGACTTCTCGGGTCATCAAAAATAGCCTCCACATCGACTCAGAATTTGTCGAACAGATGGACCCAATGGAGCTATCCTCTTTGAGCGAGCTCTTGGATCGCATCGCTGCTCTCGGAGTCACTACAGACTATGATCGGATCGGGCTTAAACCCGACCAAAGGAAGATTAATTCTCCGCCGTTCACCCATCAGATAGCGGTGGCGGAGGAGCAATGCGGCGATTCTCCCTCTATCCTGAGGACGAACTATGTTCAGATTCCCGAGCTCTCCGAGCCGGATACTCGCTCACGGGAGGACACCGCCCTAGCCCTGAACTCACAATCAGGCCGCATACCGAACCCGCGGGGCAACATCTCGGAGCCTGAACTCCCAAGATCGGAAACTCCCCTGCCCCGGGATCACAGATTGGGACAAGGCCTGGACTTAAATCCACTCACCCACCCAGATACAAACAATCTTTCCCACATTAGGCAAGAGCCCCAAGAGACAGTACATCACTATTGGGCCAGATTCCTCCTTGTAATGAACAAGGTCAAGGACTGTCGCGAGGAAGACGCAATTTCGTTCTTTTGCAACAATTGCACGGATAGGGGAATCCTCAACGCCATAAGTCACTGTGACATAGCACACTTCGCTGACTTGGCGGCCATAGTACGGAAATACTGTGTGATGGAAAGTGCCTGGAAACCCAAATGCAATTTTGGGATAATCCGGCCCTGACAAAACCCCCAGTCCAAACTAAAAGGGTGTACTCTCACAAGTCGCCCGACTCAATTACAAAGAAGCAAAAGCCCACTACAGGGCATGGAACCGTATTGGAGGGATGGCTTAACGGGCCCTGCAAAATCCATAGTACAGCGGATACCATATCAACACACAGCCTTAGAGCATGTTGGGTACTCCAGCAGGTGGCCAAGGGTGGTGAGGATCTCCTCATCCAAAATACCTCAGAGCACCTTCCCATGGATAACAATACAGTATTGACGGTCTTCGAAACCTTCGCCTCAAATAATAGGCGTAAGCGAGCACTCTGCAGCCTTGCCGAAGTCTGCCACATGGCAGCAATAAATCCTTAGAGCGACACGGCTATTACCTTCAATGCCAGTGATGAACCTAAATTCCGAACAGCCCGAGCACCAGCCGCTTTGGTCCTCAGTCCAATTGTAGATGGCTTTCGGCTCACTAAAGTGCTCATGGACTGCGGCAACGGATTAAACCTCATTTATGAGGAAACTCTTCAAAAAATGGAAATAGACAGCAACCGCATTGAGCAAAGCAGTACGACCTTCCGAGGAATCATCCCTAGTCGGGAGGCACGTTGCGCTGGGAAAATCACACTTGATGTGGTATTCAGCACTCCGGAGAATTACAGGTCCGAAGAAATTACATTCCAAGTGGCCCTGTTCAGTAGCGGATACCACGCCCTTCTAGGGCAGGAGGCATTCACGATCTTCCAAGCCATACCCCATTACGGGTACATGAAGCTCAAAATGCCCGGACCCAACGGAATCATCACTCTAGTTAGTGATCCGGACATAGCACTCTGCGCCGAGAACAAAATAGCCGCGCTGTCCATCGAGGCATTATCCAAAGCCCTTGTGGCGGAGGAGTTAACCGCGCTGCGCTCCACGGTGGACAGGGACGACGTGATACTAGACAAAAGATCCAAGTCCACCTCCTTTAAACCAGTGGACGAAATAGTCAAATTATAGGTCCATCCAACGGACCCCGTAAAAACAGCATCCATCGGGGCATAGTTAAACCCCGTTATATACACCGCACTACGGGAGTTTCTGCGCGAGAATTGGGACATATTCGCCTGGCATCCTTCAGACATGCCAGGAATCCCACGCAAATTGGCCAAGCATAGCCTTAATATTTTAAAAGGATTCAAGGCCGGTCAAGCAGACTCTTCAGCGTTTCTCTGAACCTAAACGACAAGCCATGGGAGAGGAGCTAGCCAAGTTAATGGAAGCCGGATTTATTAGAGAAATAAAACATCTGGACTGGCTAGCAAACCTGGTGATGGTACCAAAGGACAAATCCTGGCGCCTATGCTTCGACTTCAAAGACCTTAATAAGGCTTTCCCAAAGGATCCCTCCCACTCCCTCGCATCGATCAAACCATTGACGCTACCGCAGGACACGAATCATTGTGCTTCCTCGATGCATACTCTGGTTACCATCAGATTAAGATGGCGGAGTTTGATCAAGCTGCAACAGCATTTATCACGCCATACGGCCCTTTCTGTTTTAACACAATGCCCTTTGGGCTCAAAAACGCTGGCGCAACATATCAGCGCATGATCCAGACATGTCTGGAAAAGCAGATCGGCAAGACCGTGGAGGCATATGTAGACGATGTGGTCATTAAAACCAGGTACATCGACTCCTTAATAGACGACTTGAGGCTCACATTCGCCAATCTCTGAACTTACGACATTAAGCTCAATCCGGAAAAATGCGTTTTCGGCATCCCCGCTGGAAAGCTCCTTGGCTTCATCGTCTCAAGTAGAGGAATTGAAGCAAACCCGGCTAAAATCCGAGCTCTGTCGCAGTTGGCTATGCCAACTGACCTCAAGCAAATCCAGAAATTAACTGGATGTGTGGCGGCTTTAAGTCCCTTTATCTCCCTATTAGGAGAAAAAGCACTCCCCCTTTATTGCCTTCTTCGGCGCACCGAACACTTCGAGTGGACGGACGCAGCCACGGCCGGGCTGGAAGAAATAAAAGCCATCCTGGCCACCAACCCAATCTTTGACGCGCCACCTGTTGGTGAACCAATGCTATTATATATAGCGGCAACTCATCAAGTTGTGAGTGTAGTGCTCGTCGTCTAATGAGAGATGGATGGACATAAATTCCCACTTCAAAAGTCGGTATATTATGTATCCACCGTCCTCACTCCATGCAAATCACAGTACCCACATTATCAAAAGATAGCATACGTGGTATTCATGGCATCCCGGAAACTACGACACTACTTTCAAGAGTGTTCAATTACGGTGGCCTCCGAAGTACCACTCAATGACATAATAAACAATCGCGATGCCACGGGTCGGATTGCCAAATGGGCTATCAAGCTCCTCCCGTTCGACATAACATATAAACCACGACGAGCCATTAAGTCGCAAGTACTGGCCGATTTCATAGCCGAATGGACAGAGACCGAACTCCCTAAAAAGTACGACGCATACTCCAATTGGATCATGCACTTCGACGGCTCTAAAATGCTGGTTGGTCTAGGGGTTGGCGTCGTCCTGACGTCCCCCACCGGAGATACAGTGCAATACGTACTCCAAATACAATATACAGACTCCAATAACGCAGCCGAATACGAGGCCCTATTACACGGTCTCTGAATGGCAGTCTCCATGGGCATTCAACGTCTGGAGGTGCGTGGGGACTCGAACCTCGCAATATCCAAACAAATGGAGACTTCGACGCCAAGGATGCAAAAATGGCGGCATATCGCAATGCCGTCCTCAAAATGTCAGCTCGGTTCGAGGGGCTTGAATTCCACCATGTGGCTCGGGAAAACAACCAGGCGGCGGACATCCTTGCCCGTATCGACGCTAAACGCGACCCTGTCCCACAGAACATCTTCCTGGAAAAACTGTTTAAACCATCCATGGTATGGGAAAGGGACACCGGCAACAATAGTCCGGATCCGGCCAAACCCCAGATACCGAACACTCTGACACAATCGGAGGCTCGGCCATCGAAATAACACCTTCAGCCCACGTAATAATGGTCGTTATTGCCTCGTGGACATAACCATTCCTGGCCTACCTAACTAGGCAGGAACTACCCGAGGACCAAAATGAGGCACGCTGCATAGTGCAGCGATCTAAAGCCTACAAGGTCCACGAGGGAGAGCTTTATAAGAAAAGCACTACCGGAGTCCTTCAAAGGTGCATCTCCGAAGAGGAAGGGTGAAAGCTTTTGGCAGAAATCCATGCCGGACTCGGCGGCCATCACGCTGCAGCCCGGGCCCTTCTAAGCAAGACCTTCCGTACAGGTTTTTATTGGCCGACGGCCCGGGCAGATGCGCAGCATCTGGTCCAGCATTGTGTCGGTTGCCAGCTATTTGCAAACCAAAGCCATATGCCGCCTACTGCTCTCCAAACAATCCCCATTAGTTGGCACTTTGCGGTCTGGGGGCTTGATATGGTCGGTCCCCTTAAAGGGGGAACCCATAAGAAAAAATACTTACTGGTCATGGTGGATAAATTCACCAAATGGATAGAAGCCAAACCTGTCAAGACGGCTGAATCCGGACCGGTGATAGACTTCATATCCAGGGTTGTACACCGTTACGGCGTCCCCCACAGCATCATCACTGACAACGGCATGAATTTTACAGCCGACGAAGTGAAACTTTGGTGCAACAACATGGGCATCAAACTCGATTATGCTTCTGTCTATCACCCGCAAACTAACGGTCAAGTCGAACGAGCAAATGGTCTTATCATGAGCGGCATTAAACCCAGATTAGTGCGGTCCTTAAAGGAATCAAACACGCACTGGGTAGAGGAGCTTGACTCCATACTATGGGGACTGCGGACCACGCCGAATCGCACTACCGGCTACACACCGTTTTTTATGGTGTACGGCACTGAGGCGGTGCTGCCTTGCGACATAATTCATGACTCACCTCGAGTGCGCATGTACGAAGAAAGAGAGGCCGAGCTTGATCGGCAGGACAGTTTGGATGCCTTGGAGGAGGAGCGCGACGTAGCAAAAGCCCGTTTCGCATTCTATCAGCAACAAGCTCGAAGGTATCAAAGTAGAGAAGTGCGGGCCAAAACCTATAACGTTGGCGAACTAGTTCTACGCCTGCCGGAGAAAAAAAAGAACAAGCTCAAGCCCAAATGGGAAGGTCCATTCATTATCGACCAGGTTCTGACCGGTGGTGCGTACCATCTGCGGGATGCATCGGGCAATCGACTCGAGCCAAACCCATGGAAAGCAGCTAGACTCCAAAGATTCTATGCCTAGCGCCGGACACTATGTTCGTATCCTTAACTCTGTCAATTTTCCGCGCATCTGTTTTTTCTCTCTCTTTCTTTTTGTTCTTCTCTCCAATGCCCTAAAAGGCTAAACTTGTGTCTTGGTTACACAATCTTGCTGCGCTAACCACGCTCATTGTACCTGGGGGCTTCTTACACAGAAGCTTAATCTAACTATTTTTCTGGGCTTTATGCCTCCCACATGTGTTATTCTTCCGCATGTACCTTTTTCACCATTATATGCATCGATATGACTTAAGTTTTGGCCAAGCTAGGTTGCCTGGCTCTTGTATTTATGCCCTACGTTCCCGTTAATTCGGCTAGGGCATAAGGGGAGCACCTCTGCGATTGTTACTGCCGGGTCAGCCGGATGTGTACCTCAGACTGGGTGAAGCCGAAAGCTAGCATTCTTAAGGGAATATTCAGTCGGTGAATAAAATATGACTTTTATTTAATTTGAAACATGCATCCAGATGTTTATAGCCTGTGTCTCTTTTCACAGTTTGGACATGCACATTAGGGCATGCGTACCCAGGGAAAGGAACCCTTAACGGAACTATTCTCCCTGGAAGATGTTTCTTACTACCCATGTAATATAACATAGCTAGTTGGGTACTTGTCTGTTCAAGCACTTATGACCCCTACGTCTGGTTTCCATGCATACCCCGGTTCTTACATAACTGAGCAGGTATTCGGATACATTCCGGACTATCGGGTCCAGAGGTCAAAGCGAAAAGGTCCGCCATGACAAATGATTTACAATCCGGCTAGGGACATTACATATGTCATTTGAAGTACACAGTCACTATGACTGATTGAATTCTTCTTCTATGCCATCCAACAGGCTGTCTAGCCTACAATCCTATTGGGAATACTTTGCAGCTAATTCTACTTGATCATACACTAAGCTGACAGGGATCTCTTTCCCATCAGGCCCCACAGGTCCGACCTCGGCCATGTGATTTGGGTCTGCTTTGGTATATCGCGTCTTCACCATAGCCCAGGCTTCCCTTGCACCTTGTCGGCAGGCTGATATCTTCCATAATCGGAAGCACCGCCGTGCTCCCTTGAGCTTCTCTACAAGCTCCCCCATGCCTACGGGCAGGGACGCGGATGGCCACAAGGCTTGGGCAATACCCTGCATCACCTGTCGAACTTGCTCGTGCAGTTGTGAGAGCTCTGGTAGAAGATCACCTGAAGACCCGGGCATCTCTTCCGCGGGACGACCCGTCAGCATACCTGTAGACATAACTCTATTAGCCAGCTTCTTCACCGAACTCCTTTAAAAGTTCGTTCAAGCACTTACTAAAAATGCCGCGCCGAAGCCGCTTATTCTCCTTTACAGAGTCCGCAAGTTGGGCTCGAACATCTTTCAGTTCCACGCCCAGCCGGATATTGGCGTCCTGGAGATTATTTTTCTCCTGCCTGACTCTCGTAAGCACGCGCTCGCCGGCATTTAGCTGTCGATCAGCACGTGCCGCATTAACCGCCACGGCCTCCGGATTCACTCCGGGGTCACCTGCAACATCTATTGTTAGATTTGCATACATGCCGCATACTACCTGGTACCTGTATTCTTTGCAACAGAAACAAGTGTTACCAGAGGGACCCTTCTCGGACTCCTTCAATGCGGAAACAGCGGCCCCTAGCTGGGCCTTGCACTCTTCCAGCTCTTGAGAAAATTGGGAATTCTTCTCTGTAAGAACCTGCACAAATAATGATCCTTAAATCAGTTGCGTCAACTATTTCAAGTCGCAGGGGCTACTGATACATATAATCGTCAGATTTTCTTACCCGTATATCCTTTACATATTGGTTCGTGGCTCTGGCAAGACCATTTTGAGCAGCACGGATGTACGCATCTCCTGAGTTGAAGGCATCGAACGCCTCTTGGGAGAAACAAGCGTCACGGAGTACGGCCCGGCGACGCCTATGATTCATGGCGCTCTCCACTTCGGAATTTGTAGCGGATAGTCTATCCGCATCCTCTGTAGGAGGAGCATCCGTCGTTCGCCCCGTGTTGGCTTCCGCCTCTATGTCCGGCCCTGGAGCCCGACTGGTGGAGGCGTGATCGGCAGCCTCTCCGGATATAGTCCGGCGGGTGTTTTTTCTACTAGGAAACATGGACGTCATTATATTTTGAGAAAGACGACAACCACGGAGCAAGGTTCTGCGTTATACCTCTGCGCCGGCGTCACCGTCCTGACCGCCTTCCTTTTAGGCCTACCCGGCCTCGGTGCCTCTTGTTGGCGAGTTGCTACGGGTTCGGCACGGCGTCCCGAATGCCTTCCCTGTAAAACACCATATGTGTACGGTAGGTGAAGTGCATAAAAGGGAATCCTATTTTGGAGTTGGGATCTTGGTTTTTCTTACGTGCGACGCAGGGAGTAGTCCGGGGTAGTCGGCCGTTATGGCCACCATGGCATCATCGCAGCTCAATTGATAGAATTGCCTGTCTATCAATTCCACAAATATGTCCGGATCCTCTTCAAGTCCGGGATCGAGGGCCTGGTTAGGGTCCTCCGGTTGTGGAGGTGGGCTATTGACCTCCCTTACAACTTTTCGCAGTTCCTGCTGAGAAACGGCAAGGTGAGTATTTACGACGAAGAATGCGGGAAGGTCGGGAGTGAAGAGTGACAGCTTACCTAGCTTGGAGAGTTGTACATGGAGAATCCATCCCGTGGCTTGATACGGATGAACTCCTCTTCTTCTCCCTTGAATAACTCGGACAGAATTTTTGCTAAAGTAGTTGCGGAGTCCGGTCCCTTACGCCCGCAACGGGTGGCATCATCTTCCCTGTTAAAACACCACAGGGGGGTGCCCTCGATATTGAAGTGGTTGCACTCCCCGCATTATGCATATTGACATAACCTCGATTATTGTCAATCCTGATTAAGCCAGCGCTTTAATCTGGTTCATCAGGAAAAGGACTTCTACGTTGTCTTCCTCCTGGGGGCTCCGTGGGCGCCAGCTTCAGCGTTTCTTCAGAGGAGTATTGTTGAACTCAGGAAGACCCCACCAAACAGGGTCTGGAAGGGGTACGTCCTCCATATAAAACCACTCCAAAGGCCAGTCTTTGGACGTCTTCTTTGGAGTACCGGACAGGTATCCGGTCTCGGCAATGCGCCATATTTCGTCTCCGCCCACCTGATAAAGTGACCCCTTCTGTGTGCGGGGCACAAGTCAAAATAACCTTTTCCACAGCTCGAAATGGGCCTCGCAGCCCAGAAACAGCTCACAAAGGGCAACATAACCGGAGATGTGTAATATGGAAGCAGGGGTGAAATTGTGCAGTCGGAGGCCGTAAAACTCCAGGAGCCCGCGGAGGAACGGATGAATTGGAAATCCGAGTCCCCTTAGTAGGTAAGGGACAAGGCATACCCGCTCCCCCTTAGAGGGATTGGGGAAGCTCTCCGCTTGTTCCCCGCCATTATAGGTGGCGAGCCCGGCTCGGACGGGGACCATATACGCTGGAGGGAGAAATTCCTGGGTCTGCAACTCTACTAATCGGCTGTGCAGGATGGAACACCTCTCCCATTCACCGGGCTTAGGGCTGCCGAGGTGGGAGGAGTAGCTGTGGTGGTCGGCCATGATGGAATGGATTTTTTCCGAGCACGCTCCGATGGATTCTCGCCGTGGGAGTATGGTGTGGATTGGATCTAGGAATCCCCATCTCTTTAATAGACAATTTATTTACCTGGCTAGGGGGGCGAATGTAAAAACACCCTGGCTCCTCGCATTCGCTCGACGCATGGAAGATGGCCCTTATTGGGTGCAGAAGCCGAGGAACCCAACATTTATGGGAGTCGGACACTACTTAGCAGATATTCAGGATTTGCAGAAGAACCCTCCTTGCAATGCCGAAGACAATACTGCGCGTCGGACTCATTGTCATTGAAGCTTGGTTCAGGGGCTATTGAGGAAGTCCTGGATTAGGGGGTCTCCGGACAGCCAGACTATATCCTTTGGCCGGACTGTTGGACTATGAAGATACAAGATTGAAGACTTCGTCCCGTGTCCGGATGGGACTCTACATGGCGTGGAAGGCAAGCTAGGCAATACGTATATTTATATCTCCTCCCTTGTAACCGACTTTATGTAACCCTAGCCCCCTCCAGTGTATATATAAACCGGAGGGTTTAGTCCGTAGGACAACAGACAATCAGACCATAGGCTAGCTTCTAGGGTTTAGCCTCTCTGATCTCGTGGTAGATCAACTCTTGTAATACTCATATCATCAAGAACAATCAAGAAGGACGTAGGGTATTACCTCCATCAAGAGGGCCTGAACCTTGGTAAACATCGTGTCCCCTGCCTCCTGTTACCATCCGCCTTAGACGCACAGTTCGGGACCCCCTACCCGAGATCCGCCGGTTTTGACACTGACACAAGTCCATTCCCTAACAAAGACCCTTTGTGAAACAAGGATAGACATTGTTCGATGTCGTCAAGATATGCATGGTTTTGAAACCAGACTATCAGACAATTGCTATGTTGTTCAGGAGCCTGGGAGAAATGAAGGCGAAGGTTATGGTGCTCCATCTGACAATACAGCATGAAAACGTAACGGTCAGGTCAAATGAACTGAGCTTCTGAACTTCTGGTGGTGCATTTATCTGCCATACTATTAACATTTATGCCATCCTTCCTTTTGTTTTATAGTTGTAATTTGTTTTGTTGCGATACAAAATTTGTTCTTAACGTGTAGCCACCAGCTGAAGAAAACAGCAAGCCATTTTTGTATAGTGTAGGGTGTTCCCCATATTTGCACTAGTGGTGATCTTTGATTCCTAGTGGATGTAATCTATACAATCGCCTTAATAGCCTAGCGATAGTTTCGGGCTTATTTATTTCCTAGTCTTTGTTTTCACTAGTTTGCTAGTGGCCACAACAACCATGGGCCATATACGGACCGTGGTAACCATGACCCTGCTACGGGCCGTAGGATCCATGGGCCTCCTATGGGCCATCTTTAAATGGGCCTCCAACACGGCGGTAGAATCGGTGGGCCTCGGGCCGTCGGATAAATGGGTCTACATGGGCCGTAAGCGAGCGTAATTGGTATCGGCCCAGCACGATGACGGGCCGTTAACAGGCCGGAGGACAGCAAAGGCTTAATTCTGTCACGGGCATAACGGGTCGTTAATGGGCCAGAATATAGGACGGGCTAGAAACGGTGCAACGGGTTAACAAGCCAGGAACGGGCCGACTCTTGCCACGGGCTGAATTTGGCCCATTAGGGGAACAGGCCAGTAACGGGCCGGAAGTAATCGAGGGCCGGAAAGGAGCCCAAGAACGTATGGGCCGTCAGTAGGCCAAAAGCTAACACGGGCTGGAAATGACCCATGTGAATCATGGGCCATTAACGGGTACAAAGAAATTTACTGTTCATTCTGGGCTAGAGTCACTGTGGGCCTTTAAAGGGCCTAAAGATGCGAAGGCCTCATATGGGCCGAAAGACGTCGTGGTCCATACATGGGCCAAAAGTGAAACGGGCTGGTGTTATATTCGACGGCCCACATGACGTTGTTGGGCTGATTTCGGGTAGGCCCTACGGGTCATGAGTTACCGGGTCGTAAAATGGTCTATTTGTGAAGAGACCGTTAACAGGCTTTTCATGGCCTAGCCCGCTAACTTTTGACCAAGTCAAATGGGCCGGCCTTTGTAAGCTAAATGGGTCGGTGGTGGGTCATCACACATGTCGACATATCATAGGCGCCTATCTGACCCACTGACGAGCTGACACATGTTTCCTCCGGCCAATCAGAATTTTACATGTGGAAATTTCCCATTTGTCCGGGCTGTTAACGGGTTATCGGATCCAAAACCAGACCCGATAGCTTAACGGCGACCCGTTACGGTGGATGCCACATGTCGGTCACCCTTGACGAAAGCACTTCGGTGTCGTGCAATTTATCATCATGGAAGTGGACACTTTCGTGATGATAGTTTTGGTAATGTCATGGAACACTTCTACGACAACACAGGTATGACTATCTTGATTCTGTCATAAAATCGTCATGGATGTACATGCATGACAGAAAATGTGACCTACTGTGACAAACACGTATCATCACGGAAGTGTCTTTTTTGTGGTGATTGCTATATGTTCCTCTCATTTCCTAGATTTTTATGTCCACACATGTTATTGTTAGAGTTGATATGAGAACAGTTGGCATCTAACGATTGTTAGAATAGATATTATGAGTATAACCTCATGATTGCTATATGTTACTATCATTTCAAGGATTTTTATAACAACGCATGTTATTGCTTAGAGTTGATATGATAACTGTAGTAAGTGCTATGGTAGAATATGAGTAGGCCCTGTCATATCTGTTTTCCTCTCATTGTTACATGATGTTTGAACCATGATATATTGCTAGAATATGAAAGCCATTGGCTTATTTTTTTAACCTGGGCTATGATTATGACCACTGCATTGCAATTCTCTGTCTATGATATGTGTCACTGTTATAATAATATTAATTCCACACATACTCTGAACATGATTGTTTATTTTTGTCCTTTTGGTCTCCAATTCGAATTGTTGCAGCAGACGCAAATGCGCTGACCTTCATGATTCCAAGACCTGGAATCATACCAGTCGATGGGTGGTGGTTTATCGCTCCGTCAGCTGACGGCGGTCATTTGATGCTCATTTGCACATACCAACTTGACCAAACAATTTCATCAAACCACATGCAGTACAATGCCTAGGGCGTTCGTGACATTGATGGCTATGGCTGCTTCGTGTTCGAGAAAGATCCCAGCTCCGTTGGGCCAGGCGTATTCAACTGGAGGCGGGTTTACAGCCTCGGCAACCACTCCATGTTCCTCGGGCTCAATTATCCGATCATCCAACCAATCATCGATCATATCACCGGCGATGATTACCGTGCTATGCAACTTCCATTCGCCAGGGGGAACTCTGTTTACACATCATACCATGGGTTTCATGAATCGCCATATCCAGAGATTCGTCGACACAGCTTGTTTCCATGTAATCTTCAGTGTGTGAAAAGCATCAAGCTTCCATGTGATGGATGGATTTGCAAACCCGACATGCGGCGATGTGATTCATGCCAACAGCAAATATGCACAACTTGATTCATACTGATATCTAGACTGAGCCATGTGTCCTGCTGCTGTAGCATGACCCTCTTTTGTTGGATATTACGTACTGTTGTTAGTTTGAAGCACTCCTATGGTTAGAAGGATAAATGCCTTTCTGGGATCAAGTTCATCCTAACTCACCTGCGTAGGATGTACTGATAATGATGATGGAGATGCTGTGCAGAAGCCATATATGTGTGTGTGTGTGTGTGATAGCACTATTCTAATCCTGGAATTAGAATAACTATTTGGATCATAGCGCCCCTATATAGGCCCGCTGGACATGTTTCAGAACCGACGGGCTGAAAAAAATCCAACCCACCCCCCCCCCTACCGTACCTCTCCCCAACCCCCCCAACCCCCCCCACCACATCCTTCAGGCGCGCCGCCACCCGCGCCATCTCCTGGCGCCGCCGCCGCCCGCGCCTTCGCTTGGCGCCGCTGACCGCCTCCTCCCGGCGCGCCACCGCCCCACCTTGCCTTCTCCTGGCGAGTCCTTGCCCCGACTCCCCCCAACGAACTGCCCCCACCTCCTCCTAGCGTCGCCGCCCCTGCATCCTCCTGGCCCGCAGCTGATCTCGCCTCTTTCCGGCGAGAGTCCAACCCGCAACTATTCGTCGCGCTGCCTTTTCCATGTCGGCCGCCTCCTTCTCCCCCCTCCACTACGCGCCACCGCCGCCGCCCATGCGCGGCCTCGATCCGGTGCCGCCGCCCACCACTACCAAGACCCCGGCCCATCGCCGCCCACCAGCACAATGCCCCTCTGCGCACAAATCCGACCTTCCCTCTGCTCCGGCGCAACCTTCCATCCCCTCCGGTGCGGCCTGCCCTCTCATCTGGTGTGCCCTCCTCCAGCGCGCCTGCACTCTGCTCCGTCGGCACAGAGACCGAGCACCTCCTCCTCCAGCGAGCTCCTCCATCCCCAACTTGTCCTTGAATGCGGACGCTGCACCGCGCAGATTCCTACCCACCGTTCCTCCTCTCTGCTTCTTCACTCTTAACTTCTCTAGATTTTGGTGTGTGCACGCAAAATGTTCACTAAAATTTCTTAGTGCACTAGTACCGGTTTTGTGTATTCCTTTTCCCTTCTAGCTTAGTCTTTTCTTGCTAATTGATATAGCTTGGATTACTTAAGGGTGTTTTTCATGTGTGTTCTACCCTTTAGGTTGAATTTCAGCCTGCATCCCCGACGTAGGGATGCTCCGGCTCCTCCCCCGCTTGCTGCCAGGTCTGTCTCTCCTTCCTCCCCTACTTGACGTCCTGTGCGGTGGTGGATGTGGCTACTTGATGGAGTGAAGCCGGCCTCCGAGCACTGGTAGTTGCACTGCAACCTGCAAAAAAAAGGAACAACCGCAAGTTCAGAATCAGAAAAATGAGAAGTTCAAGAAGAATAAAGGCACTGCCTTCACTCACATGCTTGCAAACTACTAGGTTGTAGCTTGTATGTTGTTTGCAACTATCTTTAATTTCTTTAGTAGCTCGTACACATTTTGCCAAAATCTAGTACTTTCAGAATGGTAAAGTTGATAGTTGGCCTATAGGGACAACCATGTTGATGGCGATTGAAAAAGGATTCTGAAATAATATTATTGAGACTGAAGATCAAGTTTGATAATGCACGATGTTAGAGGATTCCAGGGCTTTTTCTGAGGTGTTTGATGGCTTCTGAGAAATGCGTTCATATCTCACAAGTTTCAGGGTTCAAGTTCATCTATATAAGAAGGAATGCCAATTTTTTTGCACATCTGTGTGAAAGAGGCACTGAACCTTGATCTGCTCGCTATTTCTTTTCTTGTAACACCTAGCTACATCACGTGGTTTCAATCACAGTTATTTTTGGCTGCCATGGCCCGACACCTCCTCCATGTCAGTGCTGCCGTCATGACCTAGCCTACATTTTTTGGTTGCTGCTAGCTGTTGTTGTTGCGTCCTGCCTCGCCATCTAACTGATGTTAGTGCGCTGCTGCTGCAGTTTAGCTAGAGTGGGAGAGAGATTTCTTTGAGAGTTTAGCTGCTGTTGCTGTCCTTAATTTTTGTTTTCAAACTTGTTGGTTAAAGATAATGATGTTGCTTTCTACAGATGGCCTTCCTGTAGATGTATCATTCTCCATCCGCTCAGAAGCTTCAACATTCTGAATTATCATAACAAAATAAAAATACAATCTTAGTGTGCTTTATCATGTTTCCGGTAAAAGTAATTTTTTGACGTACAAAGGGAAATTCATAGCATATTGAAAACAAACCAAACATGATCTTACTTGTAGAAATGGAGTACGGTGTACTATTTTCCTGAATTGCAACATTTGGAACATCAGTAAATGTGTATTGGTAGCTTTACTCGCCATTTTACCATGCAACTTCAACTTCTGCAGTTTCAGATTTCATTAGCTACTCCTCACCAGTTTCATTTATCGGACATTTTCTCTTTCTAATTGAATAATCAACAGTTTATGAGGTTACCATAAAGGTCAATTTTTTGACTCCGCTAACTTCTAGCACATCAAAAGCAGCAGTGACCTTTTGCTAGCAGAGCCAAAAATACTAGTTTAAACCTACACATTGCAAGATGAGTAGTTGTTAAAATTGGGCAACAAATGCTAATGCCATCATTACGCAACACATACAAATTGTTTCCTCCTCATTAGGTGCCCACAGTTCGTCAGATGTACGGAGAGCATGCAAAGTTTGTGAAAGAAAGTTTTGGAAACACCTTTCAGCAAAAATAAAACACTGAAAAAACCCATTTATCAAATATTATGGACCACAATGGGGCGAGGAGGTTGAGCTTCTCTCCCATGATCGTGCTCTTTTTTGGTCGAGCTTCCATGCTCTTTAACAAATAAGTTCAAATATAATAAATCACAAGCGTTCCTATCCTTGTGTGCTTGCATTTTGTGTGTGTTCGTGCAAAAAAACAGGTGGTTCTAGAAAGAAGTTCAAATATAATAAATAAAAAAGTTCAAGAACATGTGACACGATAGAAAGTCTCGTGTACGAAATTGATACGCACAAAGAAAACTATCATATATGTCCTTTATGTGACACAATCAATTCCTGGAAGTTTATATGTAAAAAAAGAAAAAACCACTTTAAGAAAAAAAACAATTGAAAAATTTACCACAAAAACTACACAAATTTATCAAAACACAAAATCAATTTTCCCCCATTTAAATAAAATAAAAACAAGAACAAATTGAAACAATAACGAAATTCAATGTTATTTTTTCTGTTTCTAAAAACTAAAAGCGAAGAAGTTCAAATTGAAAAAACCAAGAAATTCCAGATTAAAAAATAGAGAAGTGCACTACTTATTAAAATGGATTTCCCTGTATCCACAAAAGACCTTGAAGTTCAAATTTAGAAAATGAGGTGGTTCAATGTCTAATTTAATTTTTTTTCCTTTTGAATAACAAATTAAAAAATCATTTCTAAAAAAACTAAGAAGGTCAAACAACAATAAGAGAGAAGTACAAGGTTTAAAAACACGAAAACTTAATGATTCTAAAAAACCAGGAAGTTCAAAAATAAAAAATTAACTTTTATAAAAAGGATTTTTTTATTTTGCAAAAAATAAAATAAAAGAGAAGTTCAAATTAAATTAACAGAGCGGTTCAACATTCATAAAAAAATAAAATATTTCTCACTTCTAAAACAATAAAAACACGAATAAACCAAGAAGTTGTACGATGTTTATTATAAAACTAGGGCTTTTCCGTTACAAATGAATAACACCAAGAAGTCCAAATTGAAAAAACCAAGAAGTTCCATTTAAAAAATATAATAGTTCAATTGCATGTTAAAAAGAGAGGAAAAACAACAACATTTTTGCCATTTTTAAAACTGCCCTCAAACGGCGATGAATTGGTAACACTTGTCTACATGAAAAAGTTGCTCCTATTCATAAGCTTTCCAACGGTATATTATATGCTACATTCCGATGTATAGTTTAAAAGTTTCATGTATACCAATTAAAACATGTTTTTATGTATTGAAAAAATTCTTTTGAACCGTCAAGAGTATGAAAAAATGATCAACTTGGAAAAGTTGTGTGTTTTCAACGGCTTTCCATCGGTATATAATTTGCTCAATTCCGGTAAGTGGTTGGGGAGTTACGGGTAAAAAACAACACATGAAAAACATAGTGAAGTTCAAAAAGAACTGCTCCAGAAGTTCAACCTCTTCATTAAGTGCATTTTCAGAGACTCTGTTTTTCCAATGAAGGTAGAACGCATGATCTCAGAAATTCAGATTGATAACTGCCAGAAATTCACGTACTACACGGTGTGCATTTTGTATTACAAAAGAATGAAAATGCAAAGCCTAAAGTTTTGTTGCTAGAAGTTTAAGTGCTCGTCCCAAGAAAGTTCAAAAATTCTTGTGAGAGAGGTTGAACAAAAATATGTGACATAAGTTCAAGGTGAAAATAATGAGAAGTTCAACTACTGCAAGGAATGCATTTCAGGTGAGGATAAAAGTATAGAAAAATAAAAGCTTAAAAGGTTTGTTGAAATAAATGCAAGTGCTCTGTCCGGAGAAGTTCAAAAATTCTTGCGAGAGAGGTTTACCTTGTATTTTCATGTTCGGTTTTTTCCATATAAAAATTGAATACAATTCTTTACTCAAAAAATAAAAAGGTAAAGTTCAAATTGAAATAACAGAGAAGTTCAGAGATTATTAAAACCTAGGGTTTACCTATTCAAAAAATAAAACACAACAAAAAAATGTGTGCTAGAAGTTCAAGTGCTCGTCGAGGAAAATTTCAAAAAATTCTTGTGAGAGAGGTTCACCGTGTATTTAAAATACATAAAAATATGTTGTTTTTTGTTTTAAAATAATTCTCTCAAACTAGAGAGAAGTTCAAAGTGATAACAACTGGAAGTTCACATACTACATGGTGTGTATTTCATATAAGAAAAATACAATAAAGTGAAACAGAGTGAAGTTCAAACAGACATGCCCCAGAAGCTCAACTACTTCAATTAGTGCAAAAAACAGCATGTCAAAAACAGAGTGAAGTTCAAACAGACATGCCCGAGAAGTACAACTACTTCACGCAATGCTTTTCCATTCACGATGAAGGAAGAAATCATGATCTCGTCATTTTATAATTTACTTCAAAACGGCAGGAATATCATTTGTGTAAGTTCAAGTCCTCGGTCAGAGAAAGTTCAAAAAAATATTGTGAGAGAGATTTCTACAAAAGGAATATCATTTGTGTAACACTGACGAATGGATGAGAAAATTACAAATGAAAATACGTCACAGAAGTTCAACGTGAAAACAGCAGGAAGTTCAACTACTACGTAGAATGAATTTCAGATAAAAAAAACTTTTAAAATCGTCACGAGTATGAAAAAATGATCAACACGCGGAAGTTGCGTGTTTACAGTAGTTTTCCATCGGTATATCACTTGCTCAATTCCGGCGAGTGGATGGAGAGCTACGAGCAGTGGATCGAGAGCTACGAGCAAAAAAAGCACGTGAAAAACAGAGTGAAGTTCAAGTAAACATGACGAGAAGTTCAAGTTCTTCACGCAGTGCATTTTTGAAGAATCTGTTTCGCGATAGAGGCAGAACGAACGATCCCGCCGTTTTCAAAATTAGTTGAAATGGCTAGGAATCAGAGAAAACCATCAACATGAAAAAGTTTCGCATTTTCCATAGCTTTTCAACGGTATATTATTTGCCCCATTCCGATAAAATTTGTAAAAATTACAACAAAAATGACATAAAACTGTTATGAATTGGGAGAAATAATATATACCAAAAAGTTTTGCATTTTCTCAAGCTTTCCAACGCCATATCATTTGCTGCATTCAGACGTAAGGTTAAAAAATTAGCTCGAAAATACAAACTCGATGGAAATTGTACCATTTTCTAAATTACTTTTAAACCGTTCAAAATTAGAAAAAACTTTCGACAAGAGAAAGTAGCGCATTTTCATAAGCTTTCCAACGTCATATCATTTGCCTCAATTGGATTAGTCGTTTAGAAATGCCATCAAAAATAGTAACTCAGTTGTTCGGTTTGCGAAGAGTTTATGATTTTCCATATTACTCTTTAACCATAAGGAATTAGAGAAAACTTTCAACATGTGGAAGGAGCAGCTTTACAGCAGCTTTCCAACGCCATATTATTTGCCTCATTCCAATAAACGGTTTAGAAATGCGATCGAAAATACCGTTCACATTTTTTGTATGAAGAAAAATGGTTTTCAAAATTGCTCTTAAACTGCTTACATTTTGCCAAAAATTTAACTTGGGTCATGATACTGGTGTCCATAGCTTTCCAACGGTATATTGCAAGCCCCATTTGGGCAATGTTGGCGGAAGTTCAACCTAGCACTAGGAGAAGTTCAGGTCGAACAACTCAGATAGTAAAATTACAAAAAACGCAATTTCATCACGACCCGAGAACAAAATCCGCCAACGAGCGAGATTCCTATTTAAAACTGTTATTTAGTTGCTAAAAATGTTTCTAGATTACACTAGCATCATATAGAACACGACTAACCAGAATAATTCGCGGGGGAAGCCACGGTTGTGAAGATAGCCCGAAGGTCAGGTTCGTACAGAGGGAAGTTCAGGCGCATTACTCAGGCAGTGCAGGTTGTGATCAGAATATTATTCTGATCCCGTGATCAGAATAGTGTTTATATATATATATATATATATATATATATATATATATATATATATTCGTGCTATTCGTCACCCTAGGTGAGAAATAGTTATTCTTCACCCCCTCTCTATTTTGATGTCAATGCACCGTATTTTTAGGTTTCGTAAATTTTGTCTTATTTCATACGTAAAAATAGAATGTAAGAAAATATATAGTCGCTGTAAAAATATTTTATGTTACGTAAAATTACAAACGTAAAAACATAGTGAAAAACATACGTAAAATGCGATATTTTTTGTCTTATAACCTTTTTTTCTTATACCAAATTTTACGTAGTGAATCAATATGAATGTAACTATTTGTATTCCAAACATAATTTATTTATGAAGGGATCGTAAGATTACCTCGGGTGAATAATTACTTATTCTGCATCCTGGGTGATAAATATTATTACTATATATATATCAATTAGGCTGCAAGTGTGTACTTATTGGTGAAAGTGTTGTCCAATGGGAATTATATTTTGGGGTCGCGCTATTTGTCACCCTGGATGAGGAATAGTTATTCTTCACCCCCTCTCTATTTTGATGTCAATGCACTGTATTTTTAGGTTTCGTAAATTTTGTCTTATTTCATACGTAAAAAGAGAACGTAAGAAAATATATACTCTCTCTAAAAAATATTTTATGTTACGTAAAATTACAAACGTAAAAATATAGTGAAAACATACATAAAATGCGATATTTTTATCTTATAACCTATTTTTTTTCTTATACCAAATTTTACGTAGTGAATCAATATGAATGTAACTATTTGTATTCCAAATGTAATTTATTTATGAAGCGATCGTTAGATTACCTCGGATGAATAATTACTTATTCTGCATCCTGGGTGATAAATATTATTACTATATATATATCAATTAGGCTTCAAGTGTGTACTTGTTGGTAAAAATGTTGTCCAATGAGAATTATATTTTGTATTACTCATGTAGTCTACAAAGTCTGTCGCACAACCTTGTAACTTCTTACCCCATTTCTAAATTTGTACTAGTCCTCTATACCGTATATTGCGCTACTCGTACTACTACCTCCCTCCTGGTTTACTGGTCCCCTTCGTAATTTGTGTCAAATTTTGACCATAAATTTCTTCAACTAAATGTTAATGCATGTCACAAAAAAATATATCGTTTTATTCGTATTTGAACATAGTTTCCAATGGAATAATTTTCGGTGACACCTATGGTTAAAATGTGACACTAAATACGACTAGTAAGTAGTATAGTAGCAGTACTAGTATACGTCGGTCAAATTATTCATCATGTCCACACATTGAATTGACGTGACAACACACTGCGCGTGAGGTGACACAAGAATCCCGGCGGTGTCTTCGGGTATTGGAGTACCACTTATCTGTCGAAATCTTTCATCATTCACTTAAAATAGTCGATTGATCATACATTGAGTACCATATAACTGGAATTAACCGATGCAAGTCCAAGAAGGATTGGTCGGTGTTGCCGGCTGGCGTCAAGTTCGATCTCACGAATCAGGAGCTGATCAAGCACCTTGAGGCCAAAGTGACTGCTGACAGCGCGAGATCTCACCCTCTCATCAATTTTTTCATACCAACCATCGACAGCGAGCACGGCATATGCTACACCCATCCTGAGAAACTTCCAGGTAAGACACCGATCGGCCGTCTACTTGCGCAAACATATTCCTTTGTTCATAGCTCTATTTTTCTTTTCAGACGCAGACCTAGTGAAGCAATTACAATTTGATAGTTAATAAAAAGTGAAACAAGTGACTGCAATACCAAAGATGTTATGAAAATGCCAACCACGTACACTAAAACATGTATTCGACAATACTGCAGGTATCACACTGAGTGGCCTAAGCAAGCATTTCTTCCAGCACAACTCTAGGGTGTTCAAAAGGGGCAAGTGGACGCGTCACAAGATACAGTCGGAGTGCGGCACGCACGCGATGTGGCACAAGACCAGCAATACTTTGCCGATGGTGGTCAACGGACGGCAGATGGGTAGCAAAAAGGTTCTGGTGCTGCACACCAACAAGAACTTCGACTAGCAGAGGACCAACTGGGTGATGCACCAATACCACCTCGGGGACCTGGAGCAAGAGAAGGAGCAGGAGCTGGTCCTCTGCAAGATTTTCTACCAGGCGAACACTAGGGCCAGAGTAAAAAGATTATAAGTTAGTTTGATATTGGTACTTATACTACCTTGTTGTCCGCAAGTTGGTATTGTTGTTAACGATCTTTCAGTATGAACTTGGCATTTGCTTCCAACCATCATGTCAAGGGTCGGCGTGGATATAAAGCTGAATCATTTGTTTCGAAACGAATTTTCAGGCACCTGATTTTTATTTGATGGGTAGCATAAGCACCTGCCGTTCGAATTTCCAGCTCTCCAAATTTTTCGAAACAAGTGCATGCACTTATTATCACGATGAAAAAACAATATACCTGATGCATCCCAGTTATTAGTCCGTACTTGCAGAATTCTCTCATTTGTTGAGCAGATATATTATTTTTTCAGGTCGAGCAAGTTTCAACTGGGCTGTAGACTGCCCAGGCTTGGTTTTGTTTTTAACAGGCCCAGCCCATAACGACAACGGGGCACAAAGATCCAGCAGGTATCTACTGGCCTCTAGCCCGCCAGCGTTAGTTATAATTTTTCTTACAACATCCACAGGCAATTTTTTACTGAATCGAACACACAACCCAGTTCTATTTTCCTCTTGAAACGCCATGTCCAACATCCATTTTCTAATCTCTAGCTATAGTTTTACTAGTTCATATACACGTATCATTATATTGAAAATACATAAAGTTCTTCATATTTACATCCTTATTATTGTTGTTGTTTTTCCTCCCAGCGCTGATTTTTTACCACTGATTTTCCCTTAAACCAATACAATTGTCCCATGTCTTATTTGCTTACAAAAACAAGATGATTTTTTTAGCAAATCAATAAGTTCTTAAAAAATGTTTATCATTTCGGGATTACAACAGTTCGGACTCCTCCGAAATATGCAAAATAAGGTTGAACTTTTTAACTGTGGTCCTGGGCAAAAAATGGGTTGTAATAAATTACTTAAGAATTAGCAAATGGGCTGCAAATTATAAAAAAATTAGCAAATGGGCTCTATGTTGTCTGCCCTAGATTTGGAGGCTGACTTGTAGGCCTACTAAGTTCATGCGTACACAAGGTTTCTCAAAAAAGAAACTTAGTCAACAATCGACTCTACCAGCGTCAGACCGTTAGATGTCAATCTAACGGCAATAGTGCTTCTTCAGTCTCTGATCTTCCTGCTCCAGCCGCCCAAACCAGTGCCGACGGAACCGCTTGCTCCCGCCTCCCGTGGTCGGTTGTGCTGTCGGGCAGGCCTCACGGCCCCACCATACTCGCATCCCTGGCCTGTCTATCCCTCTACTCACCCACACCTCCTGTTATTTTCCGACGACGGCAGCCAAACCAGTCAACCCTCGTACTCCCCACCGCGTGGGCAGTCACTATTGTGTCTTCCCCGGCTCCGTGTCGTTCCCTTCATAGGCCTCGCCGTCGTCCACTGCCCTGGTGCTCTCGGCGCGGCGTGGTCAACGTGGTCAACGAACGACATCCATCAGAAGTGGACTGTACGTGGAGAGGCTGACAGCTGGGTCCATGGCTGTACACAAGGAAATGCCTCCTTACTACGCGCAAAATAATGATTCCTCCACCTGACATCTGGGACCCACCGGAAGGGCCTCTGTATTTTGCGAAAAAAAACATTCCCCCTGCTGACAGCTCAGACCCATCACCTATATCTTCGCACGCAAGGAAGTGCCTCCTTATTACGCACAAAAAAATGAATACCCCCTGCGTGGGAGGCTGGCTTGTGGGCCTACTAAGTTGACGGGGATGGAGGGCTTTGTCAACTTAGTCAATATGAATGATTCTAGCTCCAGTGACCGTACGATGTCCATCCAACAGCCGTAGTGCTTCTTCAACCTCTGGTCTTTTTGCTCCAGCCGCCCAAACCAGCGCCCGTCGTGCCGCGTGCTCCTGCCTCCCGTGGCCGGCTGTGATGCCGCGGAGGCCTCACCGCCCCCTACTACTCCCACCGCTGGCCAGGTCATCCGTTTCTACTCACTCACACACCCCGTTATTCTGCAGCGACGACAGCCTCACACCGCAGCCGAACCAATGAACCCTCGTCCTCCTCTCCGCGTGGGCTTCCACTGTCGCGTCTTCCCCGGCTCCACGTCATCCCCTTCTTAGGCCTCGCCGTCGTCCACCGCCGTGGTGCTCTCGGCACGACGTGGTCAATCTGGTCAAGGAACGACTTCCATCGGAAGAGTACTGTACGTGGAGAGGCTGACAGCTAGGTCCACGGCCGCAGAAAGGAAGTGCCTCCTTACTACGCACAAAATAATTATTCCTCCACCTGACAGCAGGGACCCACCGGATGGGCCACCATATTTCACGAAAAAAACGTTCCCCCCTTGACTGCTGGGACCCACCAGCTACATCTTCGCACGCAAGGAAGTGCCTGACAGTCGGGACCCACCTATTCGAAGTGTACATAGTGTTGTCATTCTAGTCGCGAATGTGTATGTACATACTGGCCGATGTAGAGGCGCGCACGTGTCGTAGTAGAGGCGCGCACGTAGCATGTACACGTACATACAATGGCCAGGGTGCAAGAAAGTAAATACGGTCATGTACGTACATACCGACGGGGTCTCGAACGCCTACTCGCGCATACGTACGGCCAGGGCTCGTGTACATGGCTGGGCCGAAATGGAGAAACTGCGTCGTCGTCGTGTTCATGGGGAGACAACCGGCTGGGTCGGAACAGAATGCGTTGTCGTGTTCATCGGGAGCCAACCGACTTGGACGGAACAGCCGATGGAAACGAGGCATGGCGTACCACAGAACGGAGGACACGGCCTTGTGTTCGACCGGCCACGGTCGAAACGGGATCTTGTTCATTGGGAGGGGTCTGGCGTACCGCAAAACGGAGGAAACGAACTTCTGTTGGACCTCCTACGATCGAAACGGGGTCCTGTTGACCAGGTAGGGTGTGGCGTACCGCAAAACGGAGGAAACGGACTTGTGTTGGAGCGCTACGATCGAAACGGGGGTCCTGTTCATCGGGAGGGGTGTGGCGTACCACAAAACGGAACTCCACAGGATACTGTTCATCTCCACCGTCGACCTCCTCCAGCCTCCACGGGCTACTGTTCATCCACCGTCGACCTTCTCCAGCCTCCACCTGTGACTGTTCATCCATGGGCTCCTGTTCATCCAGCCTCCACCGGCTACTGTTCATCCAGCCCTCTCCACGGGGTCCTGTTCAACCACCCCTCCACGAGCTACTATTCATCCAGCCCTCCACTGGCTACTGTTCAACCATCCCTCCACCGGCTACTGTTCAACCATCCCTCCACCGGCTACTGTTCAACCATCCCTCCACCGGGTCATGTTCATCCAGCCCTCCACGGGGTCCTGTTCATCCATCGGCTCGATCGATCGGGGTATTGTTCATCCAGCGGCAACGGCCTCTACTACCATGGGTTCCTGTTCATCCAACCCTCACCGGGAACTGTTCATCCAAACCTCCCAACAACGCTCATTGTTCATCCAAAGGCAGTATCGATCGGCTTCAGTTAGCAGCAGTAGCGAAGGAATCGCTCGATCGGGTTCAGTTAACAGCCATCGATCGATCGCTCGGGTTCAGTAACGCGTAGCCTGCAGTGCAATCCCTCGGGTTTAGTTAGAGCCCAATGCCTTGCTCGGGTTTAGTTAGAGCGCAACGCCTCGCACACACGCGCGTACGTACGAGAGAAATGTGCATCGCTCGGCCCCCGACCAGCCACCGTAACCGGGAACTCCCCGGTATTTTCCTCGCCCTCGCTTCTACCACGGTTTTTTCCGTCATGGACGGCCCAAAGAATGTCATGCAGCTGCGTCTCCGATGCGCCCAGGACGAAAAGCCCATTTTCTGTCATGATTTTTTGTCATAGAAGTAGGACCCCACCACATCTATGATGATACCGGGTTTTGTCATAATTATTGTCATAGAAGTGTCATAAGTATGACAGAAAAAAATCGTTCGGCCCAAAATGTCACGGATGTGTCTTTTTTGTAGTGTATTTGAGTTACGAGTTTTGGCCTTCATTTAAAATAACTAGTGGAACCGTTGCACCAAATGGCGCCGAGGCACGCTAAAGCCATGTCCGCGATGAAAAAAGGTTCCATGGTTTAATACCCTCTAATAGTAAACATGGTGGAATATTGTGTATAACGATATGAATATACATGGCTTAACTTTATGGTAAACGCTTGTATCCGGCGCGTCGGCCGAAACTTCGGCCGGTCGCGCGCGGACCGTATAATACAACGCGATTAAACGTTTCCATGTGCCCCCCAAGTCACACGCGCGCTATCACATGCCGCACCTGTTGGGTTGGTGGGTCTACGCAGCCACGCCGGCTTCCCTTATCTTCGCAAGTTGTCTCCTCCACCACTCTTTCTTCTTCCTCATCCCTGCTGCTGTTGTTCCTTTTTCTTCTTCCTCATGTCTGCGGCCACCTCTGCTTCCTGGTATAGCCACCTCTAGCGCCGCACTGGGCGAGCGTGCTGCGACGAGTCTCCTCCCCAGGAGACGCCCAGCGCCAGGAGCTGGGACCGCGCGTTGCCGGTGCTGCAAGCACAGTTTGTTCAACTGGAACGACACCGGCGGCGTGTTACGAAATTGCTACACCAGAGAGCTGAGAATGACGCACGCTACCTGCGGTGCTGCAACCGTTGATGCAATATGCTGGAACCTGCCAGCAGAAGAGTTGCAACCAGACGCGCATGCCATAATGGAATCGATACACGCCCGAGCTGGAACCGTGTTCTCGTGACGTTGGAACCATACCCCAAAGATGCTGGAACGGCGAGCCGACGATGCTTCAAAGCTCCATGCTGGCGGGGGAAATGTTCGAACCAGCATACAAAAATGTTGGAACCAACATCTACCAAAGCTACATCCATAGCAATGGTGCTACGCCCGCGGTCGATTTTTTTTGCTGGAACCGGCTACTTCCGGAGCTGCAAGCATGGTGTGCGGATGCTGGAACCATTACTGATGAAAGCTGGAACCGGTGTTTTTTTGCTTCAATCGATGAAGCGGTGCTGAAGACAACGACCGGTGCTGCCGCGGTAGCCTGCAACCGGCAGCAGCAAAAGCTACATCCGATGTTTGATTTTGTTGTGATGGTTATATGGGCAAATCAGCGACCCAGGAGGCGACGACGAGAGGGCAGTGCACAATGCCCCCGTGCGTCGGGTGTTGATAGCGAAGGTGGCGGGGCGACACAAGCCCGATGCTGCAACCACGGGGGGTGGTGGGCTGCAATCATGGCGGGGCGGCGCAAACCGGAGCAGTGACACGTCCATGGCTACGAGCTGCATGTTGAGGCATCCATGGCGAGGAAGCGAATGGTGATAGTGAGGCTGCACACCGTCAGCGACGAGGGGGCGCATCCATGGCAGGGAGCGGGGCGGCCTGCGGCGCTCGCCGTCGCTCTTCAATCTATGCGTGGTTGCTGCTTTTTCAGGATAAGATGCAAAGGAAGGGGATGAACAGAGGACTCAATCTAGACGGGTGGAAAGTAACACATCGAACACTCATGGTGCGACCGACCCAAACTTTGGGTCGGCGCGCCGGCGCCTAGTACCGCCCTAACTTTATAGAGTCTAATTTAAAACAAAAAAACATGGCTTGGTATGAAAAATGAAGATAGAATTGTCTTTCAAAATCTATACAATGAGTGTTTTGAAAATATTTATCTTTCTCGGTAAAAATAGGTTTTAGCAACTTCTTAGGCGTTTTGACAATTGTTGTGTACAATGAAAAACACACGCGCACACACACATACTTATTTGGTGGTATAACAGATCCTTATGTATGAAAAGGAAAACGTATTTGTGGCGTGCGTTAAAAAACATAAAAGAAAGTACATGCCCATTTTTTTAGACATATGCATGTCTTTTCTTTACTCCTTTATTAATTAGCTAAAAAGTGTGATTGATTGTACAGAGTTAAACTCATATAAAACTATAGAAGGAAAGATGGCAACAACAGAGTACAATTGTATTATGTGCAACAGTTGCCAAAATTAGTTAGCTAATAAATGGGTTGAAGGGAACCAAACATTATATAGTAGTTTATGCAACATCTCATTCTCCTAGAAAATGAGCCCACAGAAAAAACAAGCGGCCAACAACAAAAATACAATTGATTTGATACAACGATAAGAGAAATGAGTATAACAGTCAAAGAAACAAAAGATATAAATTAGTTTTTTAACCATGCAGGACAGTTGCCAGACTCATCCTGCTCTCGATTCTGGTCATCAGTGCGGGGAATCAACTCCTGACCAGCGACTTCAGCAACAACAGACAGCATGCTCCTTCGTCTTTATCCTTTAATACCGGAACTCAAAATCCCAGGAATCAAATACTCCCTCCATCCCAAAATAAGTGTCTCTCCTTTGTAATAACTTTATACTAAAGTTAGTACAAAGTTAAGACACTTATTTTAGGACGGAGGGAGTAACAGTCAACATCTCGGCTGCTCAGGGTGGCATTGATAGCAATGTGGCCCGTACTCCTGCCCATAAGTTTGACAAGACCGATGCCATTCACAGAGCTCACAACCTTCACATGTGCCGCATCGATCGCCTGCTGAGCAACCTCCACTGCAATTTGAAGCCCAAACGACCTGTCTATGACGCCAATGTCATTGTCCACAATTTTTGGGATCCTGTAAATTTGAGTATCGCCACGGCTCCTCTCATGGTTACATCTCCGCCAATCGCATAGATATGTGAATTGTCATAAAAGGAATATTCAGACAGGATAGTAAGATCAAGGCCTAATGAACAGGAACAATTGGCATTGTACTTAAATTTTTTTGACAATAAAAATAATTACACAGAAATCTTAATCCTGACTAACATGGACAATCATGAGTATTTCCAGACTTTTCTGTAATACACCATGATCCTTTAAATCACAGCTTTGAACAATTGTAGTACATTAGAGTAAGGCCCAGGTGATCCCAATCTTAAGTGCTTACGCATTCTGTACATCTCCGCATGATTTTGCAAGTATTGGCGACAACGCAACCCACAAAGCATGACATCAATCATCAGGCACGACCATGGATATATAAGTTAAAAGTGTAGTACTCGATCCGGTATATATCTGAAGAGAAACATACTATCAATTATCAAAGGATATTAAACATACGAAGTTGCTAAAAAATTCTGAGGATTGCCGTCTTGGTTTCTGATTGAACGCTAAAAGGGTCAATGATTAGGATAAAAATGTTGTAGGAATAGGAAAATCATAGAAAGTGAGATGACATACATCTCAATTCCTATAGAGGAAGAGATGTCATTTGATGCATAGCATAGGAATTTTTTCATTGAGTCTTAGCTAATGTTTTTTTTCCTCCAAAATATGAAGGATTGATTCCTATCCTATATAGGAATACGAATCCATTCCTACAAACCAAAAGGCCTCAAAGGAAATTTTCCTATGCAAATCCTATCCTATAGAAATCCTATGACATTCCTACAAACCAAAGAAGGCCTCAATGGTAAAATATGCAGCATAGCTTTACGGTCAATCCGTCGAGCACTTTTAAGGCACAATTAAATAGATTCACTTAGGAAAGAGCAGTTACAATGTATATTATCGTAGTATCATGTAGTAGTACTAACCAAGAAGAATTGTTTGATAGATCCGAGATTCTAAGTGATACTTGTAATCTTTTTCGTACCTAAAAGAAATAGCACCAAACCAATGTAGGAAAACAGGGTTGCCGTTCGTAAGAGCAAAATATGCAGCATAGCTTTACCATCAATCAGTTGAACACTTTTAAGGCACAAATAAATAAATTTGCTTAGAGTAGCTCAGCGGCGATGAACAACCAAGTGCCAAATTGATAACAATGCAGTAGCTCCGTGCCAAATCCAATGCATACTTTCTTATAGAAAATAAAGAGGAACTCAACCAAGCCTGTAAAAGCAATCATATTGCAGACGATAAGATACAAATGTTGCATGTGTATTTCATTCACAGAGCAAAAATGCCAGGTGAGTAATTTGCTGGCGGCAGAATGACATTAATAGCAGATGATGCTACATTCAAAACTGTTGAAGGGAAAGATGCAAAATTTGGTAAGCATTGCTACTCACCGGCACATCTTCTATGTATTATCAATACAGTAAAACAGACCAAGACCATAAAACTTTTTTTTTGAACAGAGAAAGGCACCCGAAGATACCAATATATTCAGCTCACAGAACATTTTACAGTCGAGATTACACCATCTGCTAGAATAAAGAGAAAGAAGAACTGCAGATGTAAAGAAAGAAGAGCTGAATAAAGACATATGAGAGAGCAAGGAACAAGACCCTTGCTAAAGAACAGCATGTCCTAAGAAACAAAGGAAGAGAAGGGGAAAAGAAAATTCCAGCTTTGACAGCAATCTCCTTCTTTCCAACAACCGAGCATAGACCATCATATCATGTTGAGATGAGGAACTTCCTAGAGCTATCAACTTTCTCCTAAAAGCAATACACCTTATGAAGCTGAATTCCTACAAAATTAAAATCAACAAGAGAGGCAGCTACAGGACATGATTCAGTGACATGAGAGTGAGAAGAGCAATTGAGTGTAGGTCCTCCAGCCATTTGAAAAACTTGATGAGCTAAATTGTGAGCCACCCCATTCAAATTCCTAGAAATATGAAAAACTTGGGGATTAAGATTAGAAGTAGAGTTTACAAAAGAAGCCACTTCTTTTCTAATATTCCAAGGAGTGGAAGAGTGAGCAATATTCCTGGCAGCAGCAACAGTGGCAAGAGAAAGAGAATCGGTTAAAAAAGTAGGAGTTTGAATGTTAAGGCAAGCCGCCAATTGAGCTGCACAAGCAAGAGCAATTGCTTCAGCTTGAAGAGGAGTGTCCATCGAAGGGCCTGAAGCTTGAACCTGAATATTTATTTCCCTATTAGAAGAAGGAAGACAAAAGTAAACTCCCACACCTGTGCGCAATTGACCTTGCCGAAATCCTGGAACTCTAGAAGTTCTGAAAGCAGCATCAGAAAACACTTTAGCACCATTAATGAGAAGGTCTGATTTGAGAGTATTGCCTTGCTTAGGAAGAGGAGAATTATCAGGTTGAGAAGCCTGCAAAGACTGAATATTAGTAGAAGGCAGAATCTCCTCTTGGAGAATATTATTCAAACTAGTAGCAGCAATTTTAATTTGGTAGGGAAAAGAAAATTTCCTCTCAAAGAGGAAATCATTTCTAGCCTTCCAAATGCACCACATAAAATTGAAAATATTTTGCAAAGATGCATAAGGATGGCCCATAGAAGCAAAGTGAATCAGAAGGGAATGCATTGAAGAGTGACCTTGCACAAGGATGTCAGATCTAAGAAACCAAGGAGCAGAGAACCAGGCCGCTCTAGCAAAGTCACAAAGAAAGAAAAGGTGAAACTCATCTTCTTGCTGAGCACATCTACAACAATTCTGCAAAATGTGAATAGAAAAACGGCCTGCTCTCATTCCTGTGGGCAAAGCTTTGCTAAGCATCCTCCAAGCAAAAGTTTTAACCTTGGGCAATAAATCTTTCTGCTTCCAAATAGTTTTAAGAAAAGCTTTCAAATCCAAAGGAACATCCAGAGAAGCAGTTCTAGGATTAGTATGAATGTCTTGTAAGCAAAGTTTATAAGCAGCTTTGGAAGAGCAAATACCATTGGGAGCCAAAGGCCAACAAAGAATATCAGCATTATCATCATCGAGAATATCAATGTTGATAATCTGAGTAGCCAAAGGTTGCTGAAAAAGAGAGAAAATGAGCTGACGGTTCCATTGCCTTTGCCCAGGCTGCCAAAGATCCCTAACCAAGGAGGGATAAATAAAGCCTGATGGTTGAGGAATGAGAAAATCATGAATAGAGTTCCAAAGATTGCACCAAGGCATGCTCCAAATAGAAACATTACCTTGGGTGAGTTGATAGAAGGCATGCTCTTTAAGTTTAGGAAGCATTTTTAAAATGGAAGCCAAAAGGCAGATTTAGGTGGATTATTAGTAGCTTTCCAAATAGAAGTGGTAGAAAAATATTTGGCTTGAAGAACACAATATAATTGGGAGGAGGGGTTTTTAGCTAACCTCCAAGCCGCAGCAAGAATAAGACTCTCATTGACGGCTTTTAGATTTCTGATTCCAAGACCACCTTCAGACTTGGAGTTGGTAATATCCTTCCATGCTCTGAGACAAAGACTCCTCTTAGAATCTGTTTCTCTAATCCCTGTCCACCAAAAATTCCTAATGATAGAAGTGAGCTTGGCAATAAAAATTTTTGAAAACAGAATGTTTGCCATATAGTAAACAGGGATAGCAGAAAAGACAGAGCGAATAAGTTCAAGACGGGCAGCATGAGATAGCATGTTAGCTTTATAAGAGGGGAGCTTATTTAAAAATTTATCCAAAACAAAGTTATAAGCAGCACCCCTATTCTTAGCAGGCAAAATTAAAGGATGACCAAGATGAGTGAAATTAGCATCAAGATTAGCAACAGGAAAGACTTGCTTAATATCATTAATAATATTCTGAGAAACATGATTGCTAAAGAGAATGGCAGATTTATTCCAGTTAGGAGTTTGACCAGAAAGAGCACAAAAGTGTTGAATAAGACTGGCCATCGTCTGAGCCTCCTGATAAGTAGCGTGCCCACACACCAGAAGATCATCTGCAAATAGAAGAGAATGGACAGAGGGGCAGTTTGGTCCAAGAGAAATTCCCTGCAATTGGTTAGCCTGCAAAGCTTCATTAAGCAAGATGGAAAGTTCATTAATTGTAAGAACAAACAAGTAAGGAGACATGGGACAGCCTTGTCGTATTCCTCTGAAGCTCTTAAATTTAGGAGAGGGCTGGCCATTAATGAGAACAGAGAATGAGGGAGATGAGACGCATGCATGAACCAAATTAACAAAATGACCATGCAGCCCTTTACGAGCCAGAGCAGAAACAATGAAATTTCATTCTAAACGATCAAAAGCTTTGGCAAGGTCAATCTTAAGCATAAAGGCATCATATTTCCAGGATTTAAGAGAAAACGAGTGAGCAATTTCTTGAGCAATGATAATGTTGTCACTAATACGTCTACCCTCAATAAATGCTTGTTGAGCTTGGTCAATGTAATCAGGAAGATGATGCTTAAGTCTATTCGCAAGAGACTTAGCAATGATTTTATAAAGCACATTACAAAGACTAATAGGACGGTAGTCCATGGGCACAAGAGGAACCAACTTCTTAGGGATAAGAGCAATATTGGTATCATTGATGTGAGGGGGAAGTGTAGCAGTATTATAGAAGTGAGTGACAAGCTGAGTTACCTCATCCCCAATCCAATCCCAAGTAGCTAAATAAAATTCTACATTGAACCCATCAGGACCAGGAGAAGCATTAAGCTTCATGTCTTTAAGAATCCGCAAAAGTTCAGTCTTGTCCGGAATAGAATAAGTAGGATCATTGTTGTCATTAGTCCAAATAGGGGAAGAAAAAGGCCTGCCAGCATAAGTGTTAGGAGAGGAAAATATGTGTCTGAAATAATTAATGAACGTTTGCATCATGGCCTCCGGTTTGAAATGAATATTGTCATGCTCATCTTTGATAGAACAAATAGTATTTCTTTTTCTACGTTTGAGCACAGTCTGATGGAAGAATTTTGTGTTGCGATCACCTTTTACAGCCCAAGACTTTTTACTTCTTTGCCTTTAAAACTGATTGAGTTTGGAAAGCGTAAGTTCATACCTATTAGTAAGAGTACTTTCCAAAACATGGTCCTGTTGGTGGAGAGGCAGCTGTTGCAAATCCTTGATTCTGGATTCTAGCTCAGCAAGTTCTTGTTGGAGAGGTTTTTTCTTCTTGCACCAGACTTTTAAAGATCCTGCCAAAGAAGATGACTTTGCAGCAAAAGAGGTCAGGGAACTAGAAATCCAATTATTTTTAGCAAAAGAGTGAAAATCTTTTTCCATAAGCCACCAGTTTTCAAATTTAAAAGATTGTCTAGGCCTAACAAGTTTACCTTCCGAGGAAATTAAAATGGGAGCATGGTCACCAAGAATAATAGGAAGATTCAGCACTTTAGTATTAGGATAAAAAGCGCACCAATCAAAATTGACCAAGCATCGATCAAGACGTTTATGAATGGGCTTAGAAGTATGTTGCCTACCACGCCAAGTATAAGCAGGACCACTATAACCAATATCAAACAGCCCACAATTTTTAACAAGAGACCTGAAAGCATTCATACGATAGAAGTTGATATTACCATCACACGCATCCACATCATTAAGGTCCCCCATACAAACCATGGGCTTTCCTAGGTTATCATAGACAAAATCAGCAACTTGGTCCCAGATGGCATTAGTCTGCTTGTGATACGGGTCACCATATATACAAATAAGACAAAAGTTGACCCCTGAAGCTGCATGAACTACATTTGCTAAAATATAGTGAAAAGCAGCAGCATGCACAGAAACTTTGAGCTCATCGGTCCACATAAGCCAAAGGCCACCTGAGGCACCTCTAGAAGGAACAACAAAGCCGTTGGCAACATCAAACCTATTAACAAGATCGACAGAACGGACTTTGGAAGACTTGATTTCTGAAACAAATGTTACCTGTGTCTTCGTAGACCGCATCAAGTTGGCAAGATAGAGCATCCTCTCACTGCCAAGGCTTCTGCCCATACCTCGGCAGTTCCAGGCGATGGCCCTCATAGCGCCCAAAAGATATCTGGAATCGAGACAGATAACTCTGCCTTCCTCACCCCCACTCTCCTGGCTCGGCGCGAGCCCGGGGTCACCCACAGCAAGGAGACGCCAGATCTGCGAAAATAAGGCCGTTGGGCAGAAGCTCCGGATCTGTGGCGAAAGTGGAGAGCAGCAGCAGGTCACTAACAGAATCGGAGGGCAGTGAGTATCACGGGGAGGGAAGAAGCAGAGAAGCAACAAAAGGGGATCTGGATGAGCAAGATGGATTGAGGGAACAAGGGGAAGTAGAGAGGAGACACAAAGGAGAAGGGAATCCGGGAGACGAGGGATGAGATAGGAGATCAGAGAAGGAAGGGGAGGAGAAGAAGCGGCATGACACCAGTCACCAGGAAATCGCCGGAAATCACCAAGGAGGCAGAGCACTAGACGGAGGAGCAGGGGAGCTCGCGGAGAAGACAGAGCGCAGGACAAGGGTACTGGATCTGGTCTCGCCGGACGCGGAGCAGGCGAGAGCTAGGAGATCAGGCCGGCGGCGGCCGGACGGCCACGCGCGAGCATGGCGGTCGCAGGAGCGCTCGGGCACGAATCGGCCTTGGGTGTCGCTCTGACCATAAAACTAAGTGGGGTGAGTGTGCTCACTGGGCTAGAGGTTGTGCTTGTGCAAGAACTCAACACGTCAGTCACGACACGGCCGCTGCAGTTGGAGAACACTGAAACATTAAAATACCTTATCTAAGTAAAAGGGTACAATTATAATACCATACGCAAGCTATTTATGGAACACACTATGGTGTTGAAGTGATGGAAAATTGTTACCTCGGAAATTTAATGGAATGCCAAGAAATATTTTCCAATATATAGCTCCGAACACCATCCTTTCACATGACTATAGCAAGAGGGCCTGAAATGAGAAGGTGGTAAGCAGATCAACCAATAATTTTATTTTGGAGAATACCTTGCTTATCAGTCATTACATGCAGTTGAGGCAATATCATGGACGGCCTGTTCTGGAATTCTCCAGCTCTCAACTTCACAAACTCCAGAATCAAAAAGCTGCAGAACGATTTAGCTCCTGGAAGCTAAATTCACGAAGCTGTTTCCGGCCGCAGTGCATTTTTGAGAAGCAACAAGAACCCAGCTCCACCTTTTACAGAATCTGGAGTTCTCTCTATTTACAAGATGTTTGCCATCGCCAAAGAAAACGTTTCGCCTGAGCCCTTCGACATACGCCCACGCTAGTGCACAGTACCGAGTCCTCCCACTCGATCTAATCGTTTTCCCTCTCCTGGGCTGCCTCCAGCCAGCCCAAAGGGGCGCCCAATGGGCTTTTTGCCTTCCAGCCGGGCTGCAGCGCTGAGAGAAGCCAGCTTCGCTGCCGAACCGTTTTCGATCGCTGGGCGAAGCGAGAAGCTCGCTCGAGAAGCTGAAGTTGCGGATTTGGTGGAGTTGGCAGAGTTTCAGAACAGGCCCTAATTCTTTTACTATCGAATGCTTGTGAAGTAGCCCTTTATAAAATCTGATGTATCATGAAATTTTTAATGATTAAGTGGAAGTACACACAAAATACAAAACTAACGCTCGCTGAGAATAGATGAAGAACCCCAAACTGGGTCCATCTTGCACTAAAAAATTGGAAATTGTGACAACAGACCTCCTACCTAACCAATTGTTTTTCCAGATTTAGGTATATTCGAGGTTGTGGCATCTTCTAATGCTGTATTCGTCTAATTATAATATCCAGTGACTTCCTACTCAGAAGATGAAGGTATCATATGTTGCAAATTCAAAAATGTTATCATGCATTGAACAACCAAAGATAAATTAGCAAAGGGTGGCATTAATATGAGTAGTAGAGAGGTGGGGAACCATGATCCTTCTTCATTCAGAGATTAACAACTGAGATTTTTTATTCCTGTACAAAGCAACACCGCACGCTCTATGTTTCAGCACAAGTGCATACTGCATTCAGAGATTAACAACTGAAATTTTCGATCTGGAGCCAATTAGATATATGGTAGCAGCTAGCATTCTTATTGAAGTGATTCTCACCGGAATCTATTTTGTATACAAAATTATAAGATGGATTATTTTGGGTTTACAGCTGCCATTATTAAGGCTCTGAACATGATACTATTTGCATTATAGTGGAGTGCTTTTAGACATATGCATAAAAGCAAACATTCGTTCTTATCATGTAACAGAGATACTGTTCTTTTGATAAGCGCTTTTTCTACCCATTTATAATAGGGACATGCTACTGCTTAGCTGCGCCTCTGTTTGCTGCCAATACTACGAACTATAATTTATGTGGGTGTACTTTATGCGTATATACACGATGTATAAAGCATGAACCTGGCAAGAAAAATACAAAGGAATATATGATGCTGCAGTATACCTATTTATCTAACTGAAATTAAGCCTACCACTTCCTGCTCTCTATTACTTCAGAATCATATGTATGAGAAAACACTGATACCCATTACTTTATACTGACAAGCTGCATGCTCCGGGACAAAGGTCTCGCACCATGTCACGCCGACAGCTCCTTTCTCTTCTCGAATCAACATCTTGATTTTGAGATGCAACATATAACCAGGTTTTTATCTTGATCCTAAACTAGTTCTGATCCTAAACTAATCTTGGAAACATTTTGTACCCAACATGCTTCAATCTGTACTCAGCGCATCAAAGGAAACAAAAAATGAATAACACCCAGTCGTGTAAATGCAGGGGCACTGAATTCAACTTACATTCCTATAATATTAAAATGACTGGAAGGTAAGAAGTGGTGGTCTTTTTATCTTGCCAATTGAGATATTAGCATACGAACTTCCAATGATGCTTCTGAAACACCAAATTCCTTATTACATATGCATCATGCCGCAATAAAATCTAGATGACGGCAATCTTCACAAAATGCAGATGGCACCTGCCTAAACTTGACACCATCAACCAGATGTAATTTCGATACCATGGGCAAAACTAAAAAAACAAGAGAGGAGTAAGCCGCTGCCTAGCAAACTTACCTCGAGGGACAGAGCATAACAACCCCTGCAAAATTATGAAGAAAAAATTCGTTCTTGTCAAACAAGAGAGGAAATCAAAAGGAAATGAAAAAAAAGATCCTTCTTCTCCGCTAATCTGAGAGGGATAAACAGAGGGTAAAATAACTCACAGAACCTATCTCTCCTTGACTGGTCTGTTAAGACCTCGGTTGTAGCAAAGGTATTTGTTCATGTTCCCCACAGACCACGGTGCAACCACAGCAAGGCAATGAACATGAACTGGAAGATGAAAGTCAGCACCAAATCAGGTAATATTGGAGGATGTCGGGTCTGCACTTCACATTTTACAATTCATAAGTGCACTCTTTTTTTTGTTCAAACAGAAAGTAATTAAGTATTAAGTCAAGCCTGGCCCCTCTAATGAAAAATTCCAAATAGCTAATCTAATATCCATACTCCAATCGTAAAGTTTGAACATAAAATCAAACAGAGGTAACAATCTCACTTTACCTGTAAATGGAATGCAACTAAGGAGATAATTTCCGTGGAGCAAATCGTTCCATCTTTCGGACAATTAACACAATGTATCTTAGCACAGAAATTCATCTACAGAAGTATCTGAAATCTTCCATCAATAGAAGAAACAAGTTTAAATATCCTTGATCTTGACATGCGTGCAAATCGGAAGAACATCAACGACATATAGATGCATAAATAACAAGATCAGGAGGAGATTAATGTGTGATGGGGGGAGAGAGAGAGGAGCCGAGGGGAAGCCCACCTTGGAATCAGCCATTGCTTGATGCTTGTGCCGCTCCCCAAAATCTGCCCGTGATTGCATGTCCCCGTCGCCGCACACATGGTGCTAGGCGGAGCCGTGCACCTTCTCCCTGCGTACCTCCTCGTACCGCACCATGTGCTCGTTACTGCCCTTCAGCGCGGACGTGACCCTCGCGGACGGCGGGCGGCCCATCAAGGCCGAGCTCTTGTACGCGCCACCGTTGTTGGCTGCGCTGGCCGCGGGGTTCCTCCTGTACAGAGGGGCTCTGGCTGAGTTGCTCCGGGGCCTCGCGGTGCGCTTCGCCGCCGGCGTGCTCAGGGTGGAGCATGTGAGGACGAAGGAGGAGAAGGAGCTTGGGGCGGACCAGGGAGGGGAGGATGCAGGAGGGCGCGGCTAGGGTTCGTGGGGGTGGCGGCTGAGACGAGGGAGGAGGGAGGGTGCGGGCGGGCGGCTGTGGGGATTGGGGGACAATGGGCTTTCCAGAGGCGCAACCGATCAGACCCTCACACCGACGAACCCAGCAATGCATGAGGACCCCACCGACGAAGCGGCCTACTGATACGTCTTCAATGTATCTATAATTTTTTATTATTCCATGTCCTCATATTATCAATTTTGAATGTTTTATATGCATTTATATACTATTTTATATGATTTTTGGGACTAGCCTATTAACCCAGAGCCCAGTGTCAGTTTCTGTTTTTACCTTATTTTAGAATATCGTACAAAAGGAAAACCAAACGGAGTTCAATTGACCTGAAACTTCACGAAACTTGTTTTTGGATCAGAAGAAGCCCAGAAGACTTGGAGTGCACGGCAGGGGATCTACGAGGAGGCCACGAGGCAGGGGGCGCGCCCACCCCCCTGGGTGCGCCCTCCACCCTCGTGGGCCCCTCGTGGCCCCCCTGACGTACTTCTTCCGCCTATATATATCTTCATATACCTTAAAAATATCCGGGAGCACAATAGATCGGGAGTTCCGCCGCCAGAAGCCTCCGTAGCTACCGAAAGCCAATCTAGACCCGTTCCGGCATCCTGCCGGAGGGGGATTTCTCTCCGGTGGTCATCTTCATCATTCCGGTGCTCTCCATGACGAGGAGGAAGTAGTTATCCCTCAGGGCTGAGGGTATGTACCAGTAGCTATGTGTTTGATCTCTCTCTCTCTCGTGTTTTTGATTTGGCACGATCTTGATGTATCGCGAGCTTTGCTATTATAGCTGGATCTTATGTTTCTTCTCCCCCTCTACTCTCTTGTAATGGATTGAGTTTCCCCTTTGAAGTTATCTTATCGGATTGAGTCTTTAAAGATTTGAGAACACTTGATGTATGTCTTGCCGTGCGTATCTGTGGTGACAATGGGATATCACGTGATTCACTTGATGTATGTTTTGGTGATCAACTTGCGGGTTCCGCCCATGAACCTATACATAGGGGTTGGCACACGTTTTCGTCGTGATTCTCCGGTAGAAACTTTGGGGCACTCTTTGAGATTCTATGTGTTGGTTGAATAGATGAATCTGAGATTGTGTGATACATATCGTATAATCATACTCACGGATACTTGAGGTGGCATTGGAGTATCTAGGTGACATTAGGGTTTTGGTTGATTTGTGTCTTAAGGTGTTATTCTAGTATGAACTCTAGGGTTGTTTGTGACACTTATAGGAATAGCCCAACGGATTGATTGGAAAGAATAACTTTGAGGTGGTTTCGTACCCTACCATAATCTCTTCGTTCGTTCTCCACTATTAGTGACTTTGGAGTGACTCTTTGTTGCATGTTGAGGGATAGTTATGTGATCCAATTATGTTAGTATTGTTGAGGGAACTTGCACTAGTGAAAGTATGAACCCTAGGCCTTATTTTCTAGCATTGCAATACCGTTTACGCTCGCTTTTACCATTAGTTACCTTACTGTTTTTATATTTTCAGACTACAAATACCCATATCTACTATCCATATACCACTTGTATCACCATCTCTTCGCCGAACTAGTGCGCCTATACAATTTACGATTGTATTGGGTGTGTTGGGGACACAGAGACTCTTTATTATTTGGTTGTAGGGTTGCTTGAGAGAGACCATCTTCATCCTACGCCTCCTACGGATTGATAAACCTTAGGTCATCCACTTGAGGGAAATTTGCTACTGTCCTACAAACCTCTGCACTTGGAGGCCCAACAACATCTACAAGAAGAAGATTGTGTAGTAGACATCAAGCTCCTTTCTGGCGCCGTTGCCGCGGAGGTGAGTGCTTGAAGGTATATCTTTAGATCTTGCAATCGAGTCTTTTAGTTTCTTGTTGTATCACTAATTTAGTTTATAAAAGAAAACTATGAAAAAAATGGAATTGAGTTTACCTCATACGCTTCATCTTTTTAATATCTTTCGTGAGTATGATGGAAAGGAAAATTGTGCTCAAGTGCTAGAGGAAGAAGTCTATAAAATGTTTGGCACTAAATATTTGAATGATGATCATGATTGCAATGTTGTTAGTATCAATTCCTTGAATATCCATGATGCTAATGATATGCAAAGCCACAAGTTTGGGGAAGCTATGTTTGATGAAGATGATATGTTTTTGTCTTCCAAGTTTTGATGAGCAAATTTATTATGATGAAAGCATGCCTCCTATCTATGATGATTATTGTGATGACACGTATGCTTTAAAGAATAATGATAACCATGAAACTTGTCATCTTGATCTTAATTTTCAATCACATGATAGTTATTTTGTTGAGTTTGCTCCCACTATTATCCATGAGAAGAATTTTGCTTATGTAGAGAGTAGTAAATTTTCTATGCTTGTAGATCATGAAAAGAATGCTTTAGGTGCTGGTTATATTGTTGAATTCATTCATGATGCTATTGAAAATTATTATGAGGGAGGAATATATGTTTGTAGGAATTGTAATAATATCAAGTTTCCTCTCTATGTGCTTAAAGTTTTGAAGTTATACTTGTTTTACCTTCCTATGCAAGTTGATTCTTGTTTCCATAAGTTGTTTGTTCACAAAATCCCTATGCATAGGAAGTGGTTTAGACTTAAATGTGTTATTCATATTCTTCATGATGCTCTCTTTATGTTTCAATCCTTATCTTTTATGTGAGCATCATTGAAATCATCATGCCTAGCTAGGGACGTTAAATGATAGCGCTTGTTGGGAGGCAATCCAATTTTATTTTTGTTCCTTTCTTTTTGATCCTGTTTAGTAATAAATAATTTATCTAGCCTCTGTTTTGATTGAGTTTTTTTGTTTTAATTAGTGTTTGTGCCAAGTAGAACCGTTGGGAAGACTTGGAGAAAGTCTTGTTGATTATGCTGTAAAAAAACAAAAACTTTAGCGCTCACGAGAACTGCTGCCATTTTTATTTGGAAAGTGCTATTTAGTTAATTATTTTTGCATATGATTAATAGATAAATTCCTTACGTCCAGAAATTTATTTTAGAATTTTTGGGGTTCCAGAAGTTTGCGTTAGTTACAGATTACTATAGACTGTTCTGTTTTTGACATATTCTATTTTCATCGTGTTGTTTGCTTATTTTGATGAATCTATGAGTAGTATCGGAGGGTATGAACTATAGAGAAGTTGGAATACAGTAGGTTTAACACCAATATAAATAAATAATGAGTTAATTATAGTACCTTATGATGGTGATTTGTTTTCTTTCGCTAACGGAGCTTACGAGTTTTCTGTTAAGTTTTGTGTTGTGAAGTTTTCAAGTTTTGGGTAAAGATTCGATGGACTATGGAATAAGGAGTGGCAAGAGCCTAAGCTTGGGGATGCCCAAGGCACCCCAAGGTAATATTCAAGTACAACCAAGAGCCTAATCTTGGGGATGCCCGGAAGGCATCCCCTCTTTCGTCTATTACCATTGGTAACTTTACTTGGAGCTATATTTTTATTCACCACATGATATGTGTTTTGCTTGGAGCGTCAATTTATTTTGTTAGGATTTGCTTGCTGTTATTTAGAACAATGTTTTGCATCTTTTATTCCAATAAAAGTGGCATTGATAGTCTTTACTATGCCTATGTTACAAGTCTTCATGTTGCTGTTTGAAAACAGAAAGTTTACCGTTGTTGCAATAATTCTCTAGAAAATTCAGAATGCGATAAAATGTTGAAACCTTTTGCATATTAAGATATGATAAATTTACTATAGTGGGAATTTTATTTCATAATTTTTCAAGTTAGGGAAGTATGGATGTTGCTGCATTCTGTACAGACTGTCCTGTTTAGGCAGATTGCTGTTATGTTTGCATTGTTCGCATATGTTTGCTTCTTTAATGATTCTATTTGAGGATAGGACTATTAAATATGCAGAGACATTTAGTATGCAATGTTAAATAATTTTAGTGATTTGCTACAGTAGAGTATGATAAGGTTTTGGCAATGGTTTATACTAACTTATCTCATGAGTCCTTGTTGAGTTTTGTGTGGATGAAGCTTTTGAGATTTAGGGAGACCGTGATATGAGAGGAATTAAGGAGACACAAAAGCTCACGCTTGGGGATGTCCAAGGCATCCCAAGATAATATTTCAAGAAGTCTCAAGCGTCTAAGCTTGGGGATGCCCCGGTTGGCATCCCACCTTTCTTCTTCAACAATATCGATTAGTATCGGTTGATCCTAAGTTTTTACTTCTTCACATGATGTTTGCTATTCTTAGAATGTTATTTTCTTTTGCTTTGCTTGCTGTTTGAATAAAATACCAAAATGTGAACTTCTTAAATGTTAGAGAGTCTTCACATAGTTGCATAATTATTCAACTACTCATTGATCTTCACTTATATCTTTCGGAGTAGTTTGTTGTTGCTCTAGTGATTCACTTATATCTTTTTAGAGCACGGTGGTGGTTTTATTTTGTAGAAATAGATGAACAATCATGCTTCACTTATATCATTTTGAGAGTCTCTAAACAGCATGGTAATTTGCTTTGGTTATGAATTTAGTCCTAATATGATGGGCATCTAAGAGGGATATAATAAAAACTTTCATATAAAGTGCATTGAATACTATGAGAAGTTTGATACTTGATGATTGTTTTCAGATATGAGGATGGTAATATTAGAGTCATGCTAGTTGAGTAGTTGTGAATTTGAGAGATACTTGTGTTGAAGTTTGTGATTCCCGTAGCATGCACGTATGGTGAACCGTTATGTGATGAAGTCGGAGCATGATTTATTTATTGTTTGCCTTCCTTATGAGTGGCGGTCGGGGACGAGCGATGGTCTTTTCCGACCAATCTATCCCCCTAGGAGCATGTGCGTAGTACTTTGTTTCGATAACTAATAAATTTTTGCAATAAGTATGTGAGTTCTTTATGACTAATGTTGAGTCCATGGATTATACGCACTCTCACACTTCCACCATTGCTAGCCTCTCTAGTACCGCGCAACTTTCGCCGGTACCATAAGCCCACCATATATCTTCCTCAAAACAGCCACCATACCTACCTATTATGGCATTTCCATAGCCATTCCGAGATATATTGCCATGCAACTTTCCACTGTTCCGTTACTATGGCATGCTTCATCATTGTCATATTGCTTTGCATGATCATGTAGTTGACATTGTATTTGTGGCAAAGCCACCGTTCATAATTATTTCATACATGTCACTCATGAGTCATTGCACATCCCGGTACACCGCCGGAGGCATTCATATAGAGTCATATTTTGTTCTAAGAATCGAGTTGTAATTCGTGAGTTGTAAGTAAATAAAAGTGTGATGATCATCATTATTAGAGCATTGTCCCGGTGAGGAAAGGATGATGGAGACTACGATTCCCCCACAAGTCGAGATGAGACTCCGGACGAAAATAAATAAATAAAAGAGGTCAAAGAAGCCCAAATAAAAAAAGAGAAAAGAGGCCATAAAAAGGCCCAAATAAAAAAAATGAGAGAAAAAGAGAGAAGGGACAATGCTACTATCCTTTTACCACATTTGTGCTTCAAAGTAGCACCATGATCTTCATGATAGAGAGTGGACTATGTTGTCACTTTCATATACTAGTGGGAATCTTTCATTATAGAACTTGGCTTGTATATTCCAATGATGGGCTTCCTCAAAATGCCCTAGGTCTTCGTGAGCAAGCGAGTTGGATGCACACCCACTAGTTTCTTTTGTTGAGCTTTCATACATTTATAGCTCTAGTGCATCTGTTGCATGGCAATCCCTACTCACTCACATTGATATCTATTGATGGGCATCTCCATAGCCCGTTGATACGCCTAGTCGATGTGAGACTATCTTCTCCCTTTTTGTCTTCTCCGCAACCACCATTCTATTCCACCTATAGTGCTATGTCCACGGCTCACGCTCATGTAGTGCGTGAAGATTGAAAAAGTTTGAGAACATCAAAAGTATGAAACAATTGCTTGGCTTGTCATCGGGGTTGTGCATGATTTAAATATTTTGTGTGGTGAAGATAGAGCATAGCCAGACTATATGATTTTGTAGGGATAGCTTTCTTTGGCCATGTTATTTTGAGAAGACATGATTACTTGGTTAGTATGCTTGAAGTATTATTATTTTTATGTCAATATTAAACTTTTGTCTTGAATCTTATGGGTCTGAATATTCATGCCACAATAAAGATAACTACATGGATAAATATGTTAGGTAGCATTCCACATCAAAAATTATGTTTTTATCATTTACCTACTCGAGGAGGAGTAGGAATTAAGCTTGGGGATGCTGATACGTCTCCAACGTATCTATAATTTTTGATTGTTCCATGCTATTATATTACCAACCTTGAATGTTTTATATGCATTTATATGCTACTTTATATGATTTTTGGGACTAACCTATTAACCCAGAGCCCAGTGCCAGTTTATATTTTTACCTTGTTTTAGAATATCACAGAAAAGGAAAACCAAACGGAGTCCAATTGACCTGAAACTTCACGAAACTTATTTTTGGATCAGAAGAAGCCCAGAAGACTTGGAGCGCACGTCAGGGGATCTACAAGGAGTCCACGAGGCAGGGGGCGCGCCCTCCACTCTTGTGGGCCCCTCGTGGCCCCCCTAACGTACTTCTTCCGTCTATATATCTCCATATACCCTAAAAACATCCGGGAGCACAATAGATCGGGAGTTCCACCGCCAGAAGCCTCCGTAGTTACCGAAAGCCAATCTAGACCCGTTCCGGCACCCTTCCGGAGGGGGAAACCCTCTCCGGTGGTCATCTTCATCATCCCGGTGCTCTCCATGACAAGGAGGGAGTAGTTCTCCCTCGGGCTGAGGGTATGTACCAGTAGCTATGCGTTTGATCTCTCTCTCTCTCTCGTGTTCTTGATTTGGCACGATCTTGATGTATCGCGAGCTTTGCTATTATAGCTGGATCTTATGTTTCTCCTCCCCCTCTACTCTCTTGTAATGGATTGAGTTTCCCCTTTGAAGTTATCTTATCGGATTGAGTCTTTAAAGATTTGAGAACACTTGATGTATGTCTTGTCGTGCGTATCTGTGGTGACAATGGGATATCACGTGATTCACTTGATGTATGTTTTGGTGATCAACTTGCGGGTTCCGCCCATGAACCTATGCATAGGGGTTGGCACACATTTTCGTCGTGATTCTCCGGTAGAAACTTTGGGGCACTCTTTGAGGTTCTGTGTGTTGGTTGAATAGATGAATCTGAGATTGTGTGATGCATATCGTATAGTCATACCCACGGATACTTGAGGTGACATTGGAGTATCTAGATGACATTAGGGTTTTGGTTGATTTGTGTCTTAATGTGTTATTCTAGTATGAACTCTAGGGCTGTTTGTGACACTTATAGGAATAGCCCAACGGATTGATTGGAAAGAATAACTTTGAGGTGGTTTCGTACCCTACCATAATCTCTTCGTTCGTTCTCCACTATTAGTGACTTTGGAGTGACTCTTTGTTGCATGTTTAGGGATAGTTATGTGATCCAATTATGTTAGTATTGTTGAGGGAACTTGCACTAGTGAAAGTATGAACCCTAGGCCTTATTTCCTAGCATTGCAATACCATTTACGCTCACTTTTACCATTAGTTACCTTGCTGTTTTTATATTTTCAGATTACAAATACCCATATCTACTATCCATATACCACTTGTATCACCATCTCTTCGCCGAACTAGTGCGCCTATACAATTTACCATTGTATTGGGTGTGTTGGGGATACAAGAGACTCTTTGTTATTTGGTTGCAGGGTTGCTTGAGAGAGACCATCTTCATCCTACGCCTCCTACGGATTGATAAACCTTAGGTCATCCACTTGAGGGAAATTTGCTACTGTCCTACAAACCTCTGCACTTGGAGGCCCAACAAAGCCTACAAGAAGAAGGTTGTGTAGTAGACATCACCCACCGACCATACACATGTGAAAGAAATAACAAGGTGAAATATGCAGTGAATATCCAACGTCTGAGGGGAGGCGAGCTGGGAAATTCACTATGATCGGACAGCCAGAAACGGCCTAATCCGGTGAGCTCCATGGAGGCAAGTTGGCTAGCCTCCTTATATGTTAAAATGTGGAGGGGCTCTGGCTGAGTTGCTCCGGGGCCTCGCGGGGCGCTTCGCCGCCAGCGTGCTCAGGGTGGAGCATGTGAGGACGGAGAAGGAGGAGGAGGAGGATCTTGGGGCGGACCAGGGAGGGGAGGATGCAGGAGAGTGTGGCTAGGGTTCGTGGGGGTGGCGGCTGAGACGAGGGAGGAGGGAGGGGTGCGGGCGGGCGGCTGTGGGGATTTGGGGACAATGGGCTTTCCAGAGGAACAACCAATCAGACCCTCACACCGACGAACCCAGCCAATGCATGACGACCCCACCAACGAAGCAGCCCACCTGTCATACACATGTGAAAGAAATAACAAGGTGAAATATGCAGCGAATATCCAACGTCTGAGGGGAGGCGAGGTGGGAAATTCACTACGACCGGACGGCCAGGAATGGCCCAATCCGGGGAGCTCCGTGGAGGCAAGTTGGCTAGCCTCCTTATATGTTAAAATGTGGAGGGGCTCTGGCTGAGTTGCTCCGGGGGCCTCTCGGTGCGCTTCGCCGCCAACGTGCTCAGGGTGGAGCATGTGAGGACGGAGGAGGAGGAGCTTGGGGCGGACCAGGGAGGGGAGGATGCAGGAGGGCGCGGCTAGGGTTGGTGGGGGTGGCGACTGAGACGGGGGGGGTGGGAGAGTGTGGGCGGGATGCTGTGGTGATTGGGGGACAATGGGCTTTCTAGAGGCGCAACCAATCAGACCCTCACACCGAGGAACCCAGCCAATGCATGACGACCCCACCGATGAAGCGGCCCACCGGTCATACACATGTGAAAGAAATAACAAGGTGAAATATGTAGTGAATATCCAACATCTGAGGGGAGGCGAGGTGGGAAATTCACTACGATCAGACGGCCAGGAACGACCCAATCCGGGGAGGTCCGTGGAGGCAAGTTGGCTAGCCTCCTTATATGTTAAAATGTGGAATAGTTTCACAACTCACGCCACCTGGAACACCACAGCGTAATGGTGTGTCCAAATGTCATAACCTTACTATATTGGATATGGTGCGATGTATGATGTCTCTTACAGATTTACCACTATTGTTTTGGGGTTATGCATTAGAGACAGTTGCATTCGCGTTAAACAGGGCACCATCTAAATTCGTTGAGACGACACCATAGGAACTGTGGTTTGGCAAGAAACCTAAGTTGTCGTTTTTTCTCAAAGTTTGGGGCTGCGATGCTTATGTGAAAAAGCTTCAACCTGATAAGCTCGAACCCAAATCATAGAAATGTGTCTTCATAGGATACCCAAAGGAGACTATTGGGTACACCTTCTATTACAGATCCGAAGGCAAGATATTCGTTGCTAAGAATGGATCCTTTCTAGAGAATGAGTTTCTCTTGAAAGAAGTGAGTGGGAGGAAAGTAGAACTTGATGAGGTAGTTGTACCTTCTCTTGAATTGGAAAATGGTTCATCACAGAAATCAGTTCCAGTTATGCCTACACCAATTAGTGAGGAGGTTAATGATGATGATCATGAAACTTCAGATCAAGTTACTCCCGAACCTCGTAGGTCAACCAGACTACGATCCGCACCAGAGTGTTACGGTAATCCTGTTCTAGAAGTCATGTTACTAGACCATGATGAACCTATGAACTATGAGGAAGCGATAATGAGCCTAGATTCTGACAGATGGCTTGAGGCCATGAAATCCAAGATAGAATCCATGTATGAGAACAAAGTGTGGACTTTGGTGGACTTGCCCGATGATCGGCAAGCCATTGAGAATAAATGGATCTTCAAGAGGAAGACGGGCGCTGATAGTAGTGTTACTATCTACAAAGCTTGACTTGTCGGAAAGGGTTTTTGACAAGTTCAAGGTGTTGACTACGATGAGATTTTCTCACTCGTATAGATGCTTAAAGTATGTCTGAATCATGTTAGCAATTGCCACATTTTATGAAATCTAAAAAATGGATGTCAAAACTGCATTCCTTAATGGATTTATTAAAGAAGAGTTTTATATGATACAACCAGAAGGTTTTGTCAATCCTAAAGGTGCTAACAAAATGTGCAAGCTCCAGTGATCCATCTATGGACTGGTGCAAGCATCTCGGAGTTGGAATATACGCTTCGATGAGTTGATCAAAGCATATAGTTTTATACAGACTTGTGGTGAAGCCTATATTTACAAGAAAGTGAGTGGGAGCACTACGGCCTTTCTAATAAGTATATATGAATGACATATCGTTGATCGGAAATGATGTAGAATTTTCTGGAAAGCATAAAGGAGTGTTTGAAAGGAGTTTTTCAAAGAAAGACCTCGGTGAAGCTGCTTACATATTGGGCATCAAGATCTATAAAGATAGATCAAGACGCTTGATAAGATTTTTCAATGAGTACATACCTTGACAAGATTTTGAATTAGTTCAAAATGGAACATTCAAAGAAGGAGTTCTTGCCTGTATTGCAAGGTGTAAAGTTGAGTAAGACTTAAAACACGACCACAGCAGAAAATAGAAAGAGAATGAAAGTCATTCCCTATGCGTCAGCCATAGGTTCCATAAAGTATGCCATGTTGTGTACCAAACCTATTGTGTACCTTGCCATGAGTTTGGCAAGGGGGTACGATATTGATCCAGGAGTGGATCACTGGACAGCGGTCAAAATTATCCTTAGAAGACCAAGGAGATATTTCTCAGTTATGGTGGTGATAAAGAGTTTGTCGTAAAAAGTTACGTCGATGCAAGCTTTTACACCGATCCGGATGACTTTGAGTCTCAATCTGGATACATATTGAAAGTGGGAGCAATTAGCTAGAATAGCTCCATGCAGAGCATTGTAGACATAGAAAATTTGCAAGATACATACGGCTCTGAATGTGACAGACCCATTGACTAAGTTTTTCTCACAAGCAAAACATGATCACACCTTAGAGCTCTATGGGTGTTAATCACATAACGATGTGAACTAGATTATTGACTCTAGTAAAACCTTTTGTGTATTAGTCACATGGCGATGTGAACTAATCACATAAAGATGTGAATTATTGGTGTTAAATCACATGACGATGTGAACTAGATTATTGACTCTAGTGCAAGTGGGAAACTGAAGGAAATATGCCCTAGAGGTAATAATAATGTTGTTATTTATATTTCCTTATATCATGATAAATGTTTATTATTCATACTAGAATTGTATTAACCGGAAACTTGATACATGTGTGGATACATAGACAAAACAAAGTGTCCCTAGTATGCCTCTACTTGACTAGCTCGTTAATCAAAGATGGTTAAGTTTCCTGACCATAGACATGTGTTGTCATTTGATGAACAAGATCACATCATTAGGAGAATGATGTGATGAAGAAGACCCATCCGTTAGCTTAGCATAATGATTGTTAAGTTTTATTGCTACTGCTTTCTTCATGACTTATACATATTCCTCTGACTAGATTATGCAACTCCCGAATATCGGAGGAACACCTTGTGTGCTATCAAATGTCACAATGTAACTGGGTGATAATAAAGATGCTCTATAGGTGTCTCCGAAGGTGTTTGTTGGGTTGGCATAGATCAAGATTAGGATTTGTCACTCCGAGTATCAAAGAGGTATCTTTGGGCCCTCTCGGTAATGCACATCACTATAAGCCTTGCCAGCAATGTGAATAAAGATTTAGTTACTGGATGATGCATTAAGGACGAGTAAAGAGACTTGCCGGTAAATAGATTGAACTAGGTATGATGATATCGACGATCGAATCTCGGGCAAGTAACATACCGATGATAAAGGGAATAACGTATGTTGTTATGCGCTTTGACCGATAAAGATCTTCGTAGAATATTGATACGTATCCAATGTATATATAATTTTTGATTATTCCATGTTGTTATATTATCAATCTTGGATGTTTTATAATCATTATATAGTCATTTTATATCATTTTTTGGTACTAACCTATTGACATAGTGCCAAGTGCCAGTTCCTGTTTTTTCCGTGTTTTTTACATCGCAGAAAATCAATATCAGACGGAGTCCAAATGCCACGAAACTTTACGGAGATTTTTTATGGACCAGAAGGAACATGTTGGGCCCTGGTTGCACCTGGGGGGAGTCCCGAGGAGGGGACAACCCACCAGGGCGTGCCAGGAGGCCCAGGCGCGCCCTGGTGGGTTGTGCCCACCTCGAGTGTCCCCCGGACCGCCTCTTTGCTCTATAAATACCCCAAAAATCCCAAAATCCAAGGGTAGTTGACGAAATATTCATCCAGTCGCGGCAGAGTCTAGAACCACCAGATCCAATCTAGACACCATCTCGGATGGGGTTCACCACCTCCATTGGTGCCTCTCCGATGATGCGTGAGTAGTTCTTTGTAGACCTTCGGGTCCGTAGTTAGTAGCTAGATGGCTTCATCTCTCTCTCTCTTGATTCTCAATACAATGTTCTCTTGGAGATCCATATGATGTAACTCTTTTGCGGTGTGTTTGTTGGGATTGATGAACTTTGAGTTTATGATCAGATCTATCTTTTTATATCCATGAAAGTTATTTGAGTTTCTTTGATCTCTTATATGCATGATTACTTATAACCTCGTATTTCTTCTCCGATATTTGGGTTTTGTTTGTCAAACTTGATCTATTTATCTTGCAATGGGAAGAGGTGCTTTGTAGTGGGTTCGATCTTACGGTGCTTTATCCCAGTGACAGAAAGGGAAACGACACATATGTATCGTTGCTACTAAGGACAAAACGATGGGGTCTATATCTACATACATAGATCTTGTCTACATCATGTCATCGTTCTTATTGCATTACTCCGTTTCTCAATGAACTTAATACACTAGATGCATGCTGGATAGCAGTCGATGTGTGGAGTAATAGTAGTAGATGCAGGCAGGAGTCGGTCTACTAATCTTGGACGTGATGCCTATATAATGATCATTGCCTGGATATCGCCATAATTATTTGAGGTTCTATCAATTGCTCAACAGTAATTTGTTTACCCACCGTTTGCTATTTTTCTCGAGAGAAGCCACTAGTGAAACCTACGGCCCCCGGGTCTTCTTTCTCATATATTTGCCTTCGCGATCTACATTTATTTGCTTTTATTTTCAGATCTATTAATCCAAAAAACCAAAAATACTTTACTGCACTTTATTTTATTTGTGATCTATTTATTCAATCTATTACAACTTTCTCCCGTCACACACCAATTTCTGGCACCGTTACCCGAAAGGGATTGACAACCCCTTTAACACGTCGGGTTGCGAGGATTTGTTATCTGTGTGCAGGGGCTGTTTATGTCGTGTTGCTTGGTTCCCTACTGGTTCGGTAACCTTGGTTTCATATCTGAGGCAAATACCTACCGCCGTTGTGCTGCATCGTCCCTTCCTCTTTGGGGAAATACTAACGTAGCTTCAAGCGACATCAAAAGGAATTTCTGGCGCCGGTGCCGGGGAGGATCAAGTCAAGATAGTCTCCCGGCCACGCACCATTTCTGGCGCCGTTGTCGGGGAGGATCTTCGACATATACCAGGTTCCTAATCACAAATCTTATCTCCTTGCAATTTACATTATTTACCATTTGCCTCTCGTTTTCCTCTCCCCCACTTCACAAAAATTTGCCATTTTATTCGCCTCTCTTTTTTCCGTTCGCCGTTTTCTTGCCGGGTCTCTTTTTGAGTGAAATCTTGTTGTGTGGTGATCATGACTCAAGAGAACACCAAGTTATGTGATTTCTCAAATACCAACAACAATGATTTTATTGGCACTTCGATTGCTCCTCCCGCCACTAGTGCGGAGTCTTGTGATACTAATACTGCTTTGTTGAATCTTGTTATGAAAGACCAAATTTCCGGTACTCCTAATGAGGATGTCGTGTCCCATATTAATACCTTCATGGAATTATGTGATATGCAAAAGAAAAAGATGTGGACAATGATGTTGTCAAGATGAAATTATTTCCGTTTTCTTTGCGTGTTTCTGCAAAAATTTGGTTCTCTTCTTTGCCTCGCAATAGTATCGATTCTTGGAATAAGTACAAAGATGCTTTTATCAATAAGTATTTTCCGCCCGCAAAAAATATTTCCCTTAGAACCCAGATCATGAATTTCAAGCAACTTGAACATGAGCATGTTGCAAAATCTTGGGAAAGGATGAAAATGATGCTAAGGAATTGCCCAACTCATGGGTTAAATCTTTGGATGATCATACAAAAAATTTATGCGGGGTTGAATTTTATTTCTCGTAATCTTTTGGATTCCGTCACGGGTGGTACTTTTATGGAAACTACTTTGGGTGAATCCACCAAATTTCTTGATAATATTATGGCAAATTATTCGCAATGGCATACCGAAAGAGCTCCTACTAGTAAAAAAGTTAATTCGGTTGAAGAAATTTCTTCTTTGAGTGAAAAAGTTAATGCTCTTGTGAAATTGGTTGCTAGTATAAGTGCTCCTATTGATCTTAATGATATGCCTTTGTTTATTTTGATTGAGAAAAATAGTGATGCCATAGATGTGAATTTTATCTCTCAAAATAATTTCAACAGCAATGCTTACAGAGGTAATTTTAATCCTAGGCCTTCTCCTAGTAATTCCTCTAATAATTATGGTAATTCCTATGGAAATCAATCTTATAATAATAATAAGAACACCTCTGATCTTGAGAACAATATTAAAGAATTTATCAATACACAGAAAGTTTTCAACAATTCCATAGAAGAAAAGTTGAGTAAGGTTGATGATTTGTCTAGAAGTGTTGATAGAATTGCTCATGATGTGGAAAATATCAAGATGAAAATTTTTGTGCCTAAGGTTGATGAATCAATTAAAGCCCTTTATGTTTCTATGGATGAAAGTAAGAAAAGAACCGCTATGCTTAGAGCTAAAAGAGATTTTTTTTAGAAAAAAGTGATTTCTAGTGATTTCTTTCGCAAAAGTGATGAAGATATTAAAATGATTGGTGTTTCTTCTATTGATTCCTTGTTTAGTAAGGTTAATATTGATGAAAAAGGGATTGGATAAGAGTTGACTTTAGGTAGAAGGCGTCCCAATATTTCGGAGAGTGAAAATATTGTTGAGAAAATTGATGAAAGTGGGTTTGGAGAGGTCAAAACTTTAGCTAGTGATGTACCCACTCTTTTGGATTACAAAGACTTTAATTATGATAGTTGCTCTTTGATTGATTGTATTTCTTTGTTGTAATCCATGATAAATTCACCCCATGCTTATGAACAAAATAAAGCTTTTACTAAACATATTGTTGATGCTATGATGAAAGCTTTTGAAGAAAAAAATGGAATTAGAAGTTTAAATTCCTAGAAAATTGCATGATGAATGGGAACCTACTATCAAAGTCAAGATTAAAAATTATGAGTGTGTTGCTTTGTGTGACTTGGGTGCTACTGTTTCCACAATTCTGAAATCTTTATGTGATGTGCTTGGTCTTACTAATCTTGAAGAGTGTTCTTTGAATTTGCACTTGGCGGATTATACTATTAAAAAGCCTATGGGAAGAATTAATGATGTTCTTATTCTTGCAAATAGGAATTATATGCCCATAGATTTTATTGTTCTTGATATTGATTGCAATCCGTCTTGTCCAATTATTCTTGGTAGACCGTTTTTACGCACTATCAGTGTCGTGATTATTATGAAAGAAGGCAATATTAAGTTCGAATTTCCTTTGAGGAAGGGTATGGAACACTTTCCTAGAACTAGAATTTAAGCCACCTTATGAATCAATCATGAGGGCATCTTATGGATCTCGAACCAAAGATGACAAAACTTAGATCCTTACTTTATGCCTAGCTAAGGGCGTAAAACTATAGCCCTTGTTGGGAGGCAACCCAATGAATAAAATTTATTTTTGCCTTTTGCTTTTTGTTCTTGTGTGCTAGCACAATTATGCTACTGTTATGGTTGTGTTTTTGGTGTTCTAGTTAGTATTTGTGCCAAGTAAAGCCTTTAGGATCTTCTTGGGTGATAGTTGTTTGATCTTGGTGAAAACAGAAACTTTTGTGCTCACAAAATTAATTTTCATTCTTTTACCAAAGAGCGATAAAATATCCATTCCACCTGAATTAGATCAATATACAAATTTTTCAACACGTCCTAATTTTTCAGAATTTTTGGAGTTACAGAAGTATTTGATATAGTCAGATTGCTACAGACTGTTATGTTTTAACAGATTCTGTTTTCTTTGTGTTGTGTGCTTATTTCGATGGCTCTATGGTTTTCTTTGATGAGTTTTTGCCATAGAAAAGTTGGAATACAGTAGATATAATACAAAAACAAAGTATGAATTGGTTTGATACAGTACTTATAGTAGCGATTTATTATCTTCTTACACTAACGGATCTCACGAAGGTTTTGTTGAGTTTTGTGTGATTGAAGTTTTCAAGTTTTGGGTTATCTTACGATGGATGAAGGAAGGATGGAAGAGCCTAAGCTTGGGGATGCCCCGACATCCCAAGCTATTATCCAAAAATGAGTAACCACCTAAGCTTGGGGATGCCCCCGAGTGGCATCCCCGCTTTCTCCCAACGATCATCGGTATTTTACTTGAAACTATATTTTTATTCGTCACATGATATGTGTTTTGCTTGGAGCGTCTTGTATGATATGAGTCTTTGCTTGGTTTATTTTGTGTTTTAAGTTATCAATCCTTGCTAGACACACCTATTTGAGAGAGCCAAAAATTATGTCATGACTTGTTAGAATTGCTCTCTATGCTTCACTTAAATTTTTATGAGCAATGGACTTGCTCTAGTGCTTCACTTATATCTTTTTGAGCACGGTGTGCTTTAGTATTTTTGAAGAAATGCTCTCTTCCTTCACTTAAATTTATTTGAGAGTTAGTAAAATTTTCAAGAAATTCTCTCTTGCTTCACTTAAATTAATTTGAGAGAAAGAAAGAAAAATATTATGCTCATGATCTTCACTTATATTTGTTGGAGCTTGTCAAAAGAAATACATGAAAATTAGTCCCAAAGTGATAAGATATCCAAGAAGGATATAATAAAAACTTTCAGGAAGATCATTGGACAAAATAAACTTGATTCTTAGTAATAGTTTTGAGATATGATGATGTGATATGTGAGTCATCTTGATGAGTAATTGTGCTTTAGTAAGAATAATGGTGTTAAGGTTTCTGATTCCCTATGCAAGTACGAAAGTCAATAGTCATGCAATGAAATTATATCCTACTTGTGGTGCATTATTCGGTGTTATTTATGCTCAGTGTTTGCTTATGAGATTATCTGTTTCTTAGTTGGTCGCTTCTGAATCTTTTGCTAGCCTTCATTTTGCACTAAGTATGATCACTACTTGTGCATCCAAAAACCTTTAACCCAGTTTTGCGACATGAGTCCACTATATCTACCTATATGCGGTATTCTTTTGCCATTCTAAGCAAATTTTCATGTGCCATCTCTAATTTTCAAAATAAACTTCTCTTTTGTGTGTTTGTTTCGCTCGCGGAGCGGTGAGGGGTGGCTAATATTTTCCATGTTAGATGTGTTATTCTCAAGATGAGTGTTTATTCACTTGTCATTGCACGAGAGTAAGGCAAAGGTATTAGGGATGCCCAGTTCCGAAATGCAAAAAAATTGAAATTACTTTACGTTGTCAAATAATAAATTCCTTGGAAAGTGTTGGTATGGAGGGCACCCGTGGATACGGTTAGCCATGGAAAGTGAAAGTTATGGTGGAAAAAGGAATAAACTTTTATTTCTGTTTGGGAACCGCCTATGATATATCTATGCATGGAAAGTATTGGGAACTCCAAGTCATTTTCATTGGTGGGATGGATACACCTCTCAAAAAAATTATCTCTAAGTTTTTCGCTTTGAGCTCTGGAACCTCTACAAATCCCTACTTCCCTCTGCGAAGGGCTTTCTTTTACTTTATGCAATTTTTATTTTGAATCTCCATCTTCTCTTATGAAAGCACCAACTAGGAGGCAATATGATCGTACTTAAGCATTGGGTGTAGCTAATATTTGAGTGTGTTTCATGAATGGATCAATGTTTGAGCATGATGGGCTAGGGATAACGTATTTTAGCGTTGATATTTTGAAAGACATGGTTGTTTGTTGATATGCTTGAGTATCTAAATTATCATGTCAAAACTAGACTATTGCTTTGAAAAACTAAAAGTCCAATTATCCATGCTATAAAGAAAAGAATATGATATGACATGATAGGCAGCATTCCACATCAAAAATTCTATTTTTATCACTTACCTACTCGAGGACGAGTAGGAGTTAAGCTTGGGGATGCTGATACGTCTCCAACGTATCTATAATTTTTTATTGTTCCATGCTATTATATTATCAATCTTGGATGTTTTATAATCATTTTATAGTCATTTAATATCATTTTTTGGTACTAACCTATTGACATAGTGCCAAGTGCCAGTTCCTGTTTTTTCCGTATTATTTACATCGCAGAAAATCAATATCAGACGGAGTCCAAATGCCATGAAACTTTACGAAGATTTTTTATGGACCATAAGGAACATGTTGGGCCCTGGTTGCACCTGGGGGGAGTCCCGAGGAGGGGACAACCCACCAGGGAGCGCCAGGAGGCCCAGGCGCGCCCTGGTGGGTTGTGCCCACCTCGGGTGCCCCCGGACCGCCTCTTTACTCTATAAATACCCCAAAAATCCCAAAACCCAAGGGTAGTTGACGAAATATTCATCCAGCCGCCACAGAGTCCAGAACCACTAGATCCAATCTAGACACCATCTCGGATGGGGTTCACCACCTCCATTGGTGCCTCTCCGATGATGCGTGAGTATTTCTTTGTAGACCTTCGGGTCCGTAGTTAGTAACTAGATGGCTTCATCTCTCTCTCTCTCTTGATTCTCAATACAATGGTCTCTTGGAGATCCATACAATGTAACTCTTTTGCGGTGTGTTTGTTGGGATCGATGAACTTTGAGTTTATGATCAGATCTATCTTTTTATATCCATGAAAGTTATTTGAGTTTCTTTGATCTCTTATATGCATGATTGCTTATAGCCTCGTTTTTTTCTCTGATATTTGGGTTTTGTTTGGCCAACTTGATCTATTTATCTTGCAATGGGAAGAGGTGATTTGTAGTGGGTTCAATCTTACGGTGCTTGATCCCAGTGAGAGAAAGGGAAATGACACATATGTATCGTTGCTACTAAGGATAAAACGATGGGGTCTATCTCTACATAGATAGATCTTGTCTACATGATTTCATCGTTCTTATTACATTACTCTGTTTCTCCATGAACTTAATACACTAGATGCATGCTGGATAGCGGTCGATGTGTGGAGTAATAGTAATAGATGCAGGCAGGAGTCGGTCTACTAATCTTGGACGTGATGCCTATGTAATGAGCATTGCCTGCATATCGCCATAATTATTTGAGGTTCTATCAGTTGCCCAACAGTAATTTGTTTACCCACCGTTTTCTATTTTTCTCGAGAGAAGCCACTAGTGAAACCTATGGCCCCCGGGTCTTCTTTCTCATATATTTGCCTTCACGATCTACTTTTATTTGCTTTTATTTTCAGATCTATTAATGCAAAAACCCAAAAATACTTTGCTGCACTTTATTTTATTTGTGATCTATTTATTTAATATATTACAACTTTCTCCCGTCGCACGCCAATTTCTGGCACCGTTACCCAAAAGGGATTGACAACCCCTTTAACACATCGGGTTGCGAGGATTTGTTATATGTGTGCAGGGGCTGTTTACATTGTGTTGCTTGGTTCCCTACTGGTTCGATAACCTTGGTTTCATATCTGAGGGAAATACCTACCGCCGTTGTGCTGCATCATCCCTTCCTCTTTGGGAAAATAAGGACGTAGCTTCAAGCGACATCAAATGGAATTTCTGGCGCCGTTGCCGGGGAGGATGATACGTCTCCGTCGTATCTACTTTTCCAAACACTTCTGCCCTTGTTTTGGACTCTAACTTGCATGATTTGAATGGAACTAACCCGGGCTGACGTTGTTTTCAGCAGAATTTCCATGGTGTTATTTTTGTGCAGAAATAAAAGTTCTCGGAATGACCTGAAAATCAACGGAGATTATTTTTGGAATATATAAAAAATACTGGTGAAAAGATCTACGCCAGGGGGCCCACACCTTGTCCACGAGGGTGGGGGGCGCGCCTACCCCCTGGGTGCGCCCCCTGCCTCATGGGCCCCCTGACGCTCCACCGACCTCAACTCCAACTCCATATATTTGTGTTTGGGGAGAAACAAATTAGAGAGAAGGATTCATCGCGTTTTATGATACGGAGCCGCTGCCAAGCCCTAAACTCTCTCGGGAGGGCTGATCTAGAGTCTGTTCAGGGCTCCGAAGAGGGGAATCCGTTGCCATCATCATCATCATCATCATCAACCTTCCTCCACCACCAATTTCATGATGCTCACCACCGTGCGTGAGTAATTCCATCATAGGCTTGCTGGACGGTGATGGGTTGGATGACATTTATCATGTAATCGAGTTAGTTTTGTTAGGGTTTGATCCCTAGTCTCCACTATGTTCTGAGATCGATGTTGCTATGACTTAGCTATGCTTAATGCTTGTCACTAGGGCCCGAGTGCCATGATTTCAGATCTGAACCTATTATGTTTTAATGAATATATGTGAGTTCTTGATCCTATCTTGCAAGTCTATAGTCACCTACTATGTGTTATGATCTGGCAACCCCGAAGTGACAATAATTGGGACCGCTCCCGGTGATGACTGTAGTTTGAGGAGTTCATGTATTCACTATGTGTTAATTCTTTGGTCCGGTATTCTATTAAAAGGAGGCCTTAATATCCCTTAGTTTCCAATAGGACCCCGCTGCCACGGGAGGGTAGGACAAAAGATGTCATGCAAGTTCTTTTCCATAAGCATGTATGACTATATTCGGAATACATGCCTACATTACATTGATGAACTGGAGCTAGTTCTGTGTCACCCTATGTTATGACTGTTACATGATCGATCGCATCCGGCATAATTCTCCATCACTGATCCAATGCCTACGAGCTTTTCCATATATTTTTCTTCGCTTATTTACTTTTCCGTTGCTACTGTTACAATCACTATAAAACCAAAAATATTACTTTTGCTACCGTTACCACTACTATCATATTAGTTTGCTACTAAATACTTTGTTGCAGATATTAAGTTTCCAGGTGTGGTTGAATTGACAACTCAGCTGCAAATAGTTGAGAATATTCTTTGGCTCCCCTTGTGTCGAATCAATAAATTTGGGTTGAATACTCTATCCTCGAAAACTGTTGCGATCCCCTATACTTGTGGGTTATCAAGACCATTTTCTGGCACCGTTGCCGGGGAGCATAGCTCTATTCTTTAAGTCACTTGGGATTTATATTTGCTTATCGCTATCAAGAACTTGAAATATCAAAGAACCAAGATTTTTCCCTCAACTACGAGGGGAGGTAAGGAACTGCCATCTAGCTCTGCACTTGATTCACCTTCTATTTTGAGTAAACTTGCGACTCCTAAACCTGCTTCTGCTATTAGTTCTGATATGTCGCATGTTATTGATGATGCCACTTCCGCTATGCATGATAATTATGATGAAACTACTTCTATGCTTGATACTATTGTGCCACTTGGTGAATTTCTTGATGAACAACTTGCTAGGGCTAGAGAGAACGAAATTATTGAAACTGATAATATTGATGAAAGTGATGATGAAGATTCTCCCCCTAGATATGAATTGCATGTTGTTCCTAAGGGTTATGTTATGGATGAAGAAACTGCTAGAGACTTTCTTTCCTGCAATGATAGAAGTGATCTTAAGAAACTATTAGCTAAGCTGAAAGAAAAATCTCCGAATGCTAGAATGAAATATGATCCTGCTTATGCTACTCCACCTATCTTTATTACTGATAAGGATTATGATTTCTCAGTTGATCCCGATATAATTACTTTGGTTGAATCTGATCCTTTTTATGGCTATGAATCTAAAACTGTTGTGGCACATCTTACTAAATTAAATGATATAGCTACCCTGTTCACTAATGATGAGAAAACTCGCTAATATTACATCCTTAAATTATTTCTGTTCTCACTAAAGGGTGATGCTAAGATATGGTTTAATTCTCTTGATCCTGGTTGTGTGCGTAGTCCCCAGGATATGATTTACTACTTCTCTGCTAAATATTTCCCCGCTCATAAGAAACAAGCTGCTTTAAGGGAAATATATAATTTTGTGCAAATTGAAGAAGAGAGTCTCCCACAAGCTTG